>NC_058146.1:14618819-14851319 GCF_011075055.1 Mangifera indica
TGAACTGCAGTTAACATAAATTTGATGAAAATGGATTCAGTGTATTCTTTATTATATGTCTTAATGGAAATGATTCTATGGTATGTTTTTCTGTATGCTGAAAAGATCGAATCAGTATTCTTATATTTTTTCATATTTATGAGAAGTCTATTTATTTATATATATGATGTGTGTGTGCTGAATATTGTGGGTTGATTAATGCCTCTATCCCAGTCATTTGATACAAGATTCTTAAAGCAGTATTAGTGTCATTCTAAAGCAAGTTAGCGGAAATAATTCATTTCAATCAATGGATGGAAGAAAAAATGTCCATTTCAACATGTTTGATAATCAGGAAAAACAACCTTAATTCCAATAGAAGTTAGTTGAACCAAATCGTTAAAGGGTACATGAGTCTTTTCAACTCTTTTTCAATTTGTGCCGTGTATGGTTGGTTGTTTGGTGATTGCTATTGGAGGTAGAAGTCACTGCACAACCAGGACTGTGGTATTGTATTTTTGTTATATACACTCTACATGTTTATGAATCAGCCTATTTCATGTTTTGAATAAAAGAAGGTGAAGCTTCACTTAGAGTTTTATATTCTTTTACGGCAGAATCACCATTAAGAGACTTCTCTCTTGCATGAATTCTGTGTTTCCTGAAAGCATTGAATAGTGTTCCTTAATTCCAATTTATGTTTGTCGAACCAAATGGTTAAAGGGTACATGAGTCTTTTCAACTCTTTTTCAATTTGTGCTGTGTATGGTTGATGTTTGGTGATTGCTATTGGAGTTTGTGCACAACCAACCTATTCATACCCAAATAGAGAGAGCGCCTAGTGCTTAGTAACAAATTCTTCAGTTTATGTGGTTTCAGTTGGATATTTGGAAATATCAAGAGTGCTAATATGTCTGATGAAAAGCCTATAAAAATGGTTTTTGATGGATTATTAATATTTCTGGCGCCATGACGAACTCAAAAAGGGTGGAACGAAGAATTGGTGACGGCAGGAGGGTTTTATCTTGTTTTATGAAAATCATGGGGGCTTAATATCGCTACAAAGATATAAGGTTTTAATTAGTGTAAACAAAATGACGGTGTATTTATTCCAAACAGATCGCTTCCTACAAAGTTTCACTCTCATGGTTCAATTCAATTCTTAAAAATGGTGGCTGTGGTGGCTGTTCTTGGCAGTGCTTCATTTCCAGTGGCGGCTGTGGCGGAGGCTTCAATCTCTTCTGTTGTGATTTTATTTTGAAGGTAATTTTTCAATGACTTTGTCACTTCATTTCAGTCTTGCTTGTTGATTGCTTTAGCTACCTTGGCGTTAATTATGGATTTTCTTTTTGATTCATGTTGAATCCTAATACAAATTTTTAGTTGAATTAATTTTCAATGTATAATTTCATGTTTTACAGTAGTATTCTTTGTCTAATTGTTTTTCCTCTCTGTTATTCCTTTAATTATCAAATTGTGGAACAATCAATTTTCGTGTTTTATTTTATCCATAGCTGATCACATTTTAGAGCGATAATTATTTTTTGTCTCTGTTACTAGTTAGCCGATAACATTTTTAGAAGAATATTTTTTGTGTTTTGGGATAATATTTTATAGATTAATGTCATGTTATGTTATAATTTTATGATGCACAAGTGCTGAGTAGTGTAGACTAGTAAGGGAAAATGATGAGAATATTGACTGCAGAGTGTTAAGAATGTTAATTGTTGTTGAATTTGAAGAATTTTTCTTTTGTTGCTAAGTATAAAGCAGAATGTTGTTGGCTTTATAGTACTGCAGAGTGTTGTTAGTTTGTCTGAGTATAATGTTGCTTGTGGAGCTAATAGTTGACTACAGTTTTCATTTGGTAATGTTCTTAAGTGTGTGTATTACATATAGGATTGCACAAGGAAAGTTGTTTATAAACTATGCACTGCCATTACGTATAGGATTGCAGAAGGAAAGTTGTCTCAACTCAACATCAAGAGTTTGCTATACCTGATTTTCAATTACATTAAAGGCAAAACTCCTGAGGAGATTCACAAAACATTCAACATTATGCAACTCTATCCTTTGTCTTTCTTTGGATTCAACATTATATAACTCTGTCTTTTGTTTTTCTTTCTTTGGACATGTGTTAACTTAAACTTGCTAAGTGTTAAACAATGGTTATTTAATTGATGTTTTGTTACCTATTGTATTGTCTTTTTGAATCGTGTTATTTATGTTAACAAAGTATTTCTTTTATATAAATAATACATGTTTATGCATCATTTCTTTTGCCCTTTATATTTAAAAGTAAATGATTTTTAATAAATTTAAACCGTAATTCAAATCGTGTTTTTTTAGTTTAGTTTGGTTTTGTTTGAAATCTAAAATGGTTTGGTTTATACTGAAATTTTTCCAAATTTTTTTTTTTTTTATAGTTTGGTTTGAAAAAAGTTCTTAAACCACACCTCTACCTCCAACAACAAAGCATTAAGGTTTTACAATCATAATCTCTAGTTTATTACAATGGTGAGAAAACGAGAAAGAATGCAAAACTCTCAGCCTTTTCTTTTTGTTGACGATGGCAACTTGATGGCTTCTTCGAAGAAACGATCCAAACTTTCCAAACACCACCAAAAGGAAGATAAAGTTAGTATTTGAAGTTAAATTTATAGAATTTGATTTTTTTTTTTAAATTTTTATTATCTGTGCACTCATAGCTAACTTTTGTGGTTTACTGTAAAGATGATTTCCTCTGGAATTAGTTCCAAGATTTTGAAGGAAGCGCTGATTCGGCAGGAGGAGGTTCTTGAAGAGGCTGAAGAGTCTAATAACAATGCCTTTGTTTTCTCCAAAGACGACTGGAGTTAGCATTGAGTTGAAGAAGAAGAAGAGAATATTGATGATTTTGGTGGTTTCTGTGAGACTCAAAGTCAATTGGGCAATCATGAGGTCTGTGATACGTTGTCTGTACTTCTATATCTCAAATTGGGAAATTTTATCCGGTGAAAAAATGAAACCTGTTATAAGAAAAACAAGGCTTGCATTTTGGAATTTGTAACTGTTTGAATTGTAATGTAGGATGTGACTTGTAAAATATTGTAAATATGGTATTTGGTACAACAAGTACTATTCTATCTTTTTAATTGGAAAATTTTGGGCTAATTTTCTGTAATCCATTTTATCCTTTTTTTTTTTTTTTGGTGGAAAACTACTGAGTTAGTTTTCCCTTTTGTTCTTCATGTATGAACGGAAGAGATTGATAAGAAAGATGAGTGATTACTGGAGACATTCTTATCAGAGGATACTGGCCCGCAACTTACAATTGCTGGCCTCATCATCAAGAAGATCAAAGAAAACGATGCAAACCTGGCTTCAGGTTTTTAATTTCTTTATCATCTGAGGATCATGTTGGCCAATTTTTTAATATAGTTTTTGGCTTCTTTTCAATAATTGTTTGTGTTGGAATTTGTAGAAACTCGCCCCTTGCCCAAGTTGGATGAATCCTTCATAAATTTGTAAGAAAGGTAAAGTAACTATTGAAAAATACAACTTTCCTCTTATTTAAGAAACTGTAGATTGTTACTATTTTGTTATAGATTTAGTTTCAATTTTATTATTTAGTTTATTTTTCCTTATTTTGTTTCTTGTTTTCTGATAACAAAGTTTGTCAAATTAGTTCTTAGTTTCTATTCCTTACTCTATTATCATATATAAACCGAGATTATTTCTAAAAAATAATAAAATTAATTTATAATTCAACTTTTATTGGTAACTATCCATACTTTACACATTTGGTTTAAGTTCATTATGTATTAGTCCTTTCTGGAAAAATTGAATGGTTCGTAAGAGACTTTTTTTCTTCTTTGAGTTCCTCTGTCTCCTAAAGTTATCTATGAGTTTTTAGAATATGAGAGGGATGTATTAATAATTTATTTTTTAATATAATAACGAAATATGGCATGAACAAATGTGGGAGGATGTCTTGTACCTTACTCAATCTGAAAAATGGTCTCCTAATGCTGTGTTTCAAGCCACACGAATCTTTGCTCGACACTTTTACAAACTTGTTTTGCTTCCTCAGATTAGAGATGATATCCAGAAGAATAAGAAGGTCCATTTTGCTCTATAGCATTGAAAAAATCACTGTATAAACCTGCTGCATTCAAAAAGGGAATATTGTTCCCTTTGTGTAAGGTATACATCTTCAAATATGTCACCTTAAGTCACATTGACAAAGGCTCTTTGGCCACAAGAATTTATCAATCAGATGGTAATTTGATTTTGCAAATCATAACTATGCTCTAAGCTATTTTTTTTTAATCTTCATTTCATATTCAGTCTGAGACATGTTACCTCAGTGAAGCCGTCATCATCTGGAGTGTTACTGAAAATGTTTGCATTCCTATGCCTCTTTCAAGGTGTGTGTTGTACTACTAGGTCTTCTAAACACTTGGGCATTGTCGGAAAAAAAAAGAAAGGATTAGATCTAGTGGATGTGTGGATGGTTTTACTTTAGGGAATTTGATATGTTTCCCATGTATGGTAATTAAAAATGTCAGTGAAAGGTGGTCAAGAGAATTACTGATGCCTGCCAAAAACTCAACTTGATATTAGATACTTATGAATGATGCTAGTTTTTAAATTTTGAAAGTTGGTATAGAAATTTATATTCTTTGTAATTCTAGCAATAAAATTCATGTGAATTGAATCATAAGCCAATTTTTTCTACATGAACACACATTCCACATTTGAGCTTTTGATAGTTTTCAGTATGAATGGGTTTTTCATATGATACATTTCATTTTCCCCGGTCATATTCAAAAACTGTATTCCTTGACTTCTCTTACCAAGACCCATTTCTGTGATCAATAAAACAATTGAGGAAGACAGGTTTGATATTCCAGATGTACCTATTGAGGAGTATTGAATATCAACTACCCACTGATGAGGTGAGTGCTCGGTATGTCGTTGGTTATATGTAATTGATAGACTTTCATTTTAATAACTGTATTATTTATTTCTGGGTTTGCTTGGATACCAATTTTATGTGAAAAATTAGAAGCTTTAGGATTGCTCTATTTCCGGTCACAGAAGCAGTTTTTGTTCTTGAATAGGCAAACTCTTTTGGTGTACATTTCCCGAATACCTTTATGAACGAGCCCAAATTTAAATGTGTCTTTATTTTAATTCTTGTGAAGACTTCTTCAAGAATGTAGACTGGCAAGGGTGTGGATGTGCCATTATCTTCCCATGACCGCTACGTGCTTGCCATCTGTTTTTTAAATTCTGTGTAAACACCCTTGTGTTCTTAAGCTAGTTATATTTTCACTTGCTGGTGCTGTTCTCCACAACTGAAATTCTTTGAAGAGAACTGTAGATATCATTGTTTGAGGTACTGCAGTGTTGTTCTTAATTTTATGAAGGATTTTCAAAAGAGCCAAGAAACTTATTATATTCATCTGAGTGTTGTTGCCACTAGAAGAGTTTAGATGTAGTCGGGATCAGTGACGGACCCTAGGGGGGTTTAAGAAGGTCAACTGACCCTTTTGGATTTTAAATATTTGTAGTTATCCCTCTTGGGTACGAAAAATGAGAATTTTAATACAATTTTAGATTTGAAAAATTATTAATTTAACATATTAAAAATATTAAAATTATCCTTAAAATTTCTGGGTCTGCATTGATCGTGATAGATGTCTTATTCTTCTACAAGGAATGTTGTCGATTCATATGCCATTATTATGTTGCGAAGTATACATGTAGACTTAGAATATCCATTGTATTTGTGTGAGACATTTTGTAGTTTACAGTCTTTCATTACACTTACAAGAACATGTTTTTTTCATATTAGTTTTTATCGATATGTTTTTATAAAAGTTGTTGTAAGGGGATATCCATGAGATTCTTTATGCATATACACATATAATGTTATATCACAGTTATGTTATTCACATAGTCAGAGTACCTAATATTTGTTTTAACCTAGTTCGATTTATATAGAGAAAATGGGTTTAAAAAAAAATATTTTCACCGTAGTTTTTATATGTATTACATATAAAAAATTATCGGAGTTTAAGATTAAGAGATGCATCTTAGATGATTGAGAAAATTAGCATGCATTGTCATCAGATTTATGGACTGAAGGTATTTATAGGATAATTAACTATAAATTCATCGAAGTTCAGAGTTTACTCCTAGTGACGAAGTTCAGGTGGAATATGTTGATGTCACTTGTTAATATGCAACCAATTTTTTTGCACAATTTCATTAGAAAAGAATTTGGATTCAACAAGTTTAATCCAAATTATTTTTTACTTAAATATTTTTTAACTTAAATAATTTTGTATATAATTATTGTAAAATATTTTTAATATTATTTATTATATTAATTAAAAGTAAAGTATTTTTATTTTAAAAAATTAAAAAATAAGAATAAAATAATAAAAAATTTAGATTATTTTGATTTAAGTAATAAAAAATAAATTATTCAATCAAATAAAATTTAAAATATCTTATTTATGATAATCAAATCATATATGATATCTTGTATAAAAAATTTGATTTTTCATATTATATAACGTATATCGTATTATAAAAAAAAAAAAAAAAAAAAATATATATATATATATATATATATATATATATATATATATAATAAAAATAATAAAATTTAAAAATCACATCATTATGTTAAAAATATTACAATCAACTTTTAAATTTTAAATTTTTTTACATATATCACTACCTTGTTATTATTTAGGAAAAATGGATATAATAATATATATTTAAAAAAATAGACATTATTTTTCTTATTAATAACCCTTATAAGTTATAATTAATATAAGGGAAATTATAATAAATGGCCAAAATTAAAGGGGTCTAAGCGAAATTGTTCAAAATAATCAGGTTAAAACAAAAATGCCCAACTTTTATAAAATGACCAAACTGCCCCTCTATATAAACAAAGAAAATTTTCTTCTTTCCCACAGTAATCTTCCACGTTTTTCACTGTGCAAATTCAAAGAAAATTTGCGCTCCACAGTCATCCCACAGTCGAAGAAATTTTCGGTGATTTTTGTGCTTTTCGACGACTGAAAATGGCAAAGAAAGTTAGTATATCTTCCCTAATCTTATTTGAATCAAATTATTGTTCATATTATTGAGATTTGAGTGAGATTTTGCGGTTTAAAACTTTAGGATTTCAATTTTGAACAATACTTAAAATGTTTTGATTCTTGGTTGTTTTTGTTGAATTTGTTGAGAGGTTTTATGTTATAGCCTATGTAGATTTGATATGTGTTGAAATTGAAGGTCGAAACGACAAATTTTTGGTCTAAAAATGCGTTCGAAGTGATCGATAATCTGACCGTGGGAACAGTGTATCCCACGGTCAGGACGAATTCTCCCACAGTCAAGAGGGATTGATTATGGGTTAGGGGTTAAGTAGCGTTTTCAAAACATTAGGGAGCTAGCTGAGACTAGTTAGTCCACAACGGGTGTTTTTGAAATTTGCCATGTGACAGTGGGTTGATGCCTTGAATACCGTGGGTTGGGGGGAAAATTTAGCATCGCAGTTGTATTTTCACTATATCGAATAGATCACGAGTGCATATTTAGTTAGCTTATTGTTTATTTATCGTTCTTCATATGTTCTTATATATATATTTATTGTATGTGCGTATGTGTATGATGTACTTTATCTATCATTATATATGAATATCCTTTTGATTTCATTTTTTAAATAATCTTGTCACGGAAATAATGATATATGATTTGAGTGATGTTACTATCAAATATAAGACGAAATAAAGAAATACTCAAACAACTAATTCGAACAAATATGAAATGAAAAAATTATTCACACTAAAATTATTATATTAAAAAACTCTTCATATTTTTTTAATATTTAATTTAAGCTCCTATAATTATTTAACAATTTATGTAACACCCTCGTATGTTATCTTGTATCAAAATACATCTATTTGTTCTTAACATTCCATTTAAAACATTTTTACAATGTTTATTATCAAAATACCTCTTATGTGTTTCTAATATTTCATTTAACCCTTATAATTATCTAATAATTTTTTAACAACCTTTTCTGTTACCTTGTATCAAAATGTATCATTTATCTATCTATCTATTATTAACATTTCATTTAAAGTTTTTTTATTATGTTTAATATCAAAATGCCTCATATATTTTTTATTATTTTTTTAACCCCACGTACTTATCTAATATTTCATTTAATACCCTCATATGTTTCCTATTATCAAAATATATTTATTCATTCTTAACATGTTTCTAAATCCTTCATAAATTATGAAATATCAAAATACACCCATTTTTTCTTAACATTTCATTTAACCCCCTATAATTATCTAACATTTCATTTAATGCCATTTTATGATCTCTTGTATCAAAAAACATCTATCCATTCTTAATCTATTATTTAAATCTTTCATGTATTATATAATTTTAAAATACCCCTTATATTTTTTTAATATTATTTTTTACCCCATATAATTACCTAACATTGCATTTATCACCCTTGTATGTTGTTTCATATCAAAATACATCTATCTATTTCTAAAATTTCATTTATAATGCTCTTACAATGTTTAATATAAAAAATGCCCTCATATTTTTATAACATTTCATTTGACCCCTCATAATTATCTAACACTATATTTAACACCCTTGTATGTTGTCTTGTATCAAAATATATTTATCTATTCTTAACATGTTATTTAAATCTTTTATATATTATATAATATCAAAATACCCCCTATATTTATCTAACATTACATTTAACCCCTATATTATTATCTAATATTCAAGTACCCCATTTACATGACATATAAACTGGATTTAACAAATAAAATAAAGTTTTTAGGTTAAGATTCGTATAATTACTTTTTTTCCACGAATAGCCTTTTTTTTATTTGAATTTAGAAATACGAATTTTTTTCGTCTGAACGAACTCATACTTATTGATATTAAATAAAAATGAGAGTGAGAGTGAGTGTTTTAGTGAGATGAAAAGTATGTGTAATAAGAGTGAGAAAGAATGTTTATATAAATGTTGTGAAGGGTAATTTTGGTATTTTAAAAAAAGTTTAGGGCATTTTTGCTTAGGAATAGGAAAATTGGGCATTTTTGCTTATGAATAGAGAAATCCGGCATTTTTGCTTAATGTATGGGTAATTTGGCCAAAATTAATAATTTCCTTTTTTCAAATTATTTACATATATACATACATACATACATACATATACATATACACACAATCAATTTCAATAATGTGGTGAAGGGTAATTTTAATAATTTAGAAAAAATTTAGGGCATTTTTGTTAAGAATAGAAAAATTGGGTATTTTTTTATGAATAGAAAAATTGGGTATTTTTTTATGAATAAAAAAATTGGACATTTTTGCTTAATGAATGAGTAAATTGGCCAAAGTTAATAATTTCCCTTAATAAAATTATCATTTTTATTTTTTTCAATCTTTTTCCAAATTATTTACATATATATATATATATATACATACATACATACATACATACATACATATATATATATATATATATACATACAATCAATTTCAATTCTCAAATCCCAACTCAATCCCAGCTAAATTCAACGATCAATTTCGTCAACTACGTGTTAATTTCTTCATTTTTATCTTCAATTTCACGCTCCTCTCTACCTTTTTTCTTCGGTTTCATCGAATTTCGTCTTTATCGTCGTCGTATTCATATTGAATCCAATTCTTTCTCTTCCTTTTCAAGGTAAATTTGTTTAAACCCACTTCGTTTTTTGGATTTTTTTGCCGTAATTTTGGGATTTTCATTGAATTTGGGTTCGTTTCATTCTTTCTTCGCAGAATAAGAGGTAGGAGAGGAAGAAAAGGAAAAAAATTATCAAATTTTGATTGGGCTTTCAAGCGTTGGAACCGGAGTTATTTTTCTAGATAATCAGGTGATTCATTGATTAATTCTAAAGGTTTGTTTGATTATCCTTCTGGGTCTTATCGGAATTTTTTACTGAAATTGTTAAAAAAAAAATTGTGAATTTTGTAGATTAAATTGAGCTAGTGCTGAGGAAGTATCTCAAAAATTTTGAGATTTCTATGTTTGGGCTTTGTTAATTTTCTCTTTCTAAGTCAGTTTTGTGTTCAATTTTTTTTTTTTTAACCGTGTATGATAACAGTCAGATTGGAGAAGTTAATTCTGTGTACAAGTTTTTATGGTTGGCTACAAAGTTTCTTTTAATTTTCTTTTATGTTGGTTCTGTTGGAAAGCAGCCTCATTTAATGTTTTAACGAATTTCAGCTATGCAGAGTCAAATTGTGTGTAATGGGTGTAGGAGCGTTCTTCTTTATCCCAGAGGAGCAACGAATGTTTGTTGCGCGTTATGCAATACGATTACATCTGTGCCTCTTTCTGGTATTCTTCCATCCTTTGGCAAATTTGGATGTTATCTGCATGCTTGAATACTTGAAATGTTTGTTTGAACGTTTGTGTTGTGGACTTTCTGCCTTTCCAGTAGTTATTTTTGCATATAGTTGTGGACAATTGTTTCTTGAAGTTTTCTCTTTTTCAGAAACTTGGGTTATCTTGGAAGGCCGCCTACCATGAAACTTATCGTAGTAGACTAGTTGGTTGAGGGAGTTTGGGGTATATTTTAGCAAATACTGGAAGTACAAATTTTCAGATGTTGGCATTATAGAGTATTTATTGCATATAGGAAACTGCTTTCAATTTCTCTTTCACCTATATTTTTTTAGGATTAAAGTATATTTCATTACTAACTTAAACTACACTTGTTTTTAGCTAAAATATATTGTTGTGCCCATGATATTCCATAATGTTTTCACTCTTTCTGTTGAGGTAGAAAGAGCAGGCAAATCTTGGTAGAAAATGTCACTTCTGTTGAAAATTATGCATGTGATCAACTTCCCTAGGGATTGACTTTATAGCTTTGTTAATTTCCTATGATGTGTATATTGCATTAATGTGCCTGATTTCAATGGCAGAATTATGAGTTTCAGTGAGTGGGGAAACCATAAATTATGATTAACGAATTATAGAAATAAATCCCTAAATAATCATACTGATCCAACACTTACAAAATGTTAACAGTATGTTATGTAATTCTGTAATATGCCTATACTTACAAAATTGCATCACGATTGCATATTAGACAGCCCCTATATTAACTTTATGTACTTTTCTTTTTCTTCTGTGTCTCTGTCTCCAGTCATTCTTGCACTATTTTTATATTTATTCTGTTCCTTGCATCAGAAAAGTTAATTGATAACTAAATAACCAAGTAACATTCTCAGGTATTCTTTACTTGTCAAAAAAAATTAGAAATTTGACTTTAGACCAAAATTAAAGGCATGGAGCTTAGTGTAAAAGGCAGGACAAAGTACCAATATTCAAGAAGGATAGTGTGGTGAAAGTTCCCATGGATGTTTATTATTTTCTGATTAAAATTGAGTTAATTTGTGGATAAAATGTTGCAGGAAATGGTAAAATCTACTTTTTTGGAGTTTATCATCTAAGTTTGTATAATGTGCTGCAGGTATGGAAATGTCCCAACTTATATGTGGAGGTTGCAGGACATTGCTAATGTATACTCGGGGGGCAACAAGTGTGAGATGCTCCTGCTGCCACACCGTGAATCTTGCACCATGTAAATTATAGGCCTAAGATATGAAGTTTATGATTAGTACTTTTGGAATATATATTTTTATTGATGCATGCTGCACAACCCTTTGACATTCTATTTCCAAATCAAGCCAAATTATGCATATTTCTGGTTATTTTTTGTGTATTCTGAGGTGTGCACTCTCATATGTGTGCAGATAAGACATTAGTTTCTGCACACATGTGCTTGAGGCTGTGGCTCTGTTTCTTAGTATGTACTAGGTGCAATCAACTTTTATCACCTGCCATAATAATATTCTCTGGTGGAGTTTATTAACACTTTTAAGGAATTTTGAACTGGAGAATTTTTTTTTGAAGGAAACAAATGCTGCCACCTTTGAAGGACATCAACTATGATCTTATTTGAATATTGTCTTAAAATTGACATGAAAGCTGTTTGCTGCTGTAGATCTAGTGTTGAGTTTAAGTGTAATTTGCATGGAAGTCTAGTCTTGCATCAGTTGTATGATTCTTCATTAATAACAAAATTTTGGTTATTGGTTTCTCTAAATTATGGTTAACAAATGTGTTCTGGGTACTGTTTCAAATCATGTATGAATTGGATGCGGTCAATATGTATACTTGCTGTGACAATTCATCTCATTTCTCGACATCCTTTAATTGCACTGCTGTATATTTCTAATTGTTTTCTTTGTGGCTTCATTTCTCTAACTGTTAAATTACTGATTTGTTTGTCATGGATTTTTTCTTGTGTGTAAATAGCTCCTAACCAGGTTGCTCATGTCAACTGTGGCAACTGCCGGACAACCCTAATGTACCCTTATGGAGCTCCATCAGTTAAATGTGCAGTCTGTCACTATGTTACTAATGTCGGTGTAAGTATATGAAATGTCTTGAAACTTGTTATGCCCGGCATTATTTAGAATTTGAGTATTTTTTTTTTTTAGTGTTTTAAGAAGTTCTGATAGTCACGTTAATTAGTGGATTGTTAGTGGAGATTCATTCTTTCGAAAATGATTGCATAGTATTGAAGTTATTATAGACATTATCATTAGTTGGAACAGAATAGAGGTTTTCTAAAGATCTGTAACCATACTATTCGCGCCATGAAAGAAGTCAACTTTCTGTTTTGGTTTCAGCAATTTTGGCTTCTAAATCTGTGAACCCTTGGCTTAGGACCCAGGAGGGCCAGGAGTATAAAGTTTGTCACATATTGTCTACAGCTAAGTTCTTGTTTAGTTGTTTTGTTAGGATAAAAAATTTTTGTTTGTTTTTTCAGTCAGAGGCTGAACTGTAGTTTCTTCAATTCCTCTGTAGCAGGGGTACTTCCACAGTTGAGTATAGATTTCCTGGCTGTTCCCAGCAATTTAAGGTGTATTATTAGTCTAAGATTGAATATAATGTCTTATTAGGTACTTTGAAATACTCTTGGAACTTGTAAGATGAAGAAAAATAAGTGTTGAGTTCAAATAAATAACCATATAATCTTTTGTTTTTCTAATATTTTGATGAATGGAAAGTCATTTAGTTTTAGAGCATGGTCGCTGATTGTGTTTCTATTTAATATGACAATCTGGTCCTTCAATTTTGGCCAGCCTTCTGCTTTCAAATCAAATCCAAGTACTTTTTTAACCCCTCATATATGTGTGTGTGTGTGTGTGTGTGTGTGTGTGCGCGCGCGCATTGCTTTGCAATTGATTCTTAACTTCAAATTGTAGGAAGCTCTTCATTTTAAAAATCCAGTTATCCTTGTGTTATAATCTCAATTTATTTCAGAATTTAGGTACAATCTTACTCTAGCATGATCATTCTCAGACATCTTTGTATTGCTTCACGATTCATTACAAGTTGTTAGATTTTGTTTTAATGAAACTATTAGTTAATGTTAATCAGTTTCATTCTTTGGTCCAGCCAAAAATAATTGTAGCACTTCATTTAAGCTGGAGCTGTTCTCTTTGCATTACCTTGCTTGTGTATGCAGTTTCAGTTTGTAATTAGTGTAGGCTGTTTCCATCAACCAAAGAACTACTAGAAATTTTGCTTCCATAACCTTTTCAACCCTTTGTAAGTTTTGATCTCTCCCAAATTTTGCAGATGCCAAATGTAAGGGTTCCACTTCCGGCAAACAGATCTAATGCAACAGCCGCTTCTGGTACATCACCTTCTTCTTCAACGGTAAGTCACTGAATTTGATAATTTTCCAGGATCAGAAAATTGTGTCATGTTGATTTGTTTGATGCTAACTGAATCCTTCACTCTCCTTTTGTTTCAACTCCCCCAGTCTCAGACACAAACTGTTGTTGTCGAAAACCCTATGACTGTTGACGAAAGCGGGAAATTGGTTAGTAGTTCTCAATTTAGTATCTGTAAAATTGTCTTACCATTTCTTTTTTCTTAGATTTTACCTTCTTTCTTGGGCAAAAAACATTGCTGATGCATGTTTCTATCGAACATTCCAGGTGAGCAACGTTGTTGTCGGTGTCACAACAGATAAGAAATAAATCATCAAATGGGCTTCTGTGATGTTGCGGGGATAATCGGTATAAGCAGTCCCAGTCCTAATCCTTATTAGACATTGCTTGAAAGATGGACTTGATTAGTGCTTGCGTATATTGTGGTGGAGCTATCAATTGATATTCATTCAGTTAAAAGAAAAAAAAAGAACATTTTCTAAAATGAGATGCTGAAGAAATTTTAAATGTGCGATGTACATTTTCAGGGCACAAGTAGTGGAAAAGGGGACAAATTGTTTAAGTAATTTGTGTGATTATTAATATTGAACTTATGTTTGTGTCAAGATGCATAAATATGGAAGTTGAATGTGCTGTTAATGCTTGTAGCTTTCCAGTGAACAGAATAATGGATCTACTTATATATAAATTATACATATTTACTTATTTTTCTATGTAAAATTTTATAATTTTTGTGTTTATATTAGAGATTTGTAAGTCAAGTTTAAGAAAATCATGGAAAATGAGGTCACTTTTTGTGTTCCTTATATTGCCATATCTAAAATTTAGGATTTTGTTGGATTGTTTCTCACAAAAGAGCAAGTCAGTAGTAGGGGCTTTGAGGGGTTGGCTATTACTGGTTGAGTGGTTAAGGATGTGCAAACAAATTGTACAAATTAACATGACAACAATTATTTGAATGATTATGAAGTGACAAAAATAGTAAATAATATTTATGATATCAATCCATTGTTATTGGTAAGGGTGATATGAATTGAGTGAAAAATAGAACAACTCAAGTTTGGTTTGAGTTTATCTAGTCGAAGTAAAAGGTAGCTCGAGTTTGGTTATGTTTTGAAGTTTAAAGTTTAATTTGAATATGCGTTTCTTTTTAATTTGCTATTCAATGGTTTTGGATTTATGGTTTTAGTTTGCGGTTAATGACAAAACAATATTGTTTTGAGAATTGTTTAACATCACTTGAATTGAACTATCATTCAAGCTTGAACTAAATCGAGTGATTTTTTCAACTTGTAGGTTGGATCAAGTTGAACTCCTTCTAATTCGAGTTTAAGTTGGTTTTAGAAAGGAATTGACCTTTTTGTTTTAAGTTTGATTCGAGTTTGACATAAACGAATTTGAGTCAAACTAGTTTTTTATATCGAATCAACTTTTTATATCAAACCAATTTAATTTAGAGCTAACTTTATTTATTAAAGTAGTTTATGTTTTTCAATTATTAGAGTATTTTTCAATTTTTAGAGCAGTCTAACCTAAATTGGTTTGAATTTAACTTGCTTTTATGAAAATAAGTTTAATTTTTTTACTCAATTTTGACTCTTTTTATTTGAACTCAATTCCAAACTCTAATAGTTTGAATTGAATCTAACTCTTGACATCGCATTATATTTTTATCCGATAAACTGTGAGTTTTCAAAAACTATAAATTAGGGTTTCATGTTGGATAAAAATTTTGAGTTATTGAGTGGACTCTTTATTTGTTTATTTATTTTCTACATTGCCAGCACCCAAATATGGTTTTCATGTATAATCAAAATTATTCCAGTAAATAATTGGATAATAAATTGAAATTAGAGATAAAAAGGAGATAATTTTCATATAATTAACTTCCAAGTCACAAAGGTGACAAGAAAAAAGCTTTAATTTGCTATTCAAACCACATAAACAAGACATCGAACCTAAAAACATATAGCCAAAGTTCCATCCGAACTTTGATGATGTAATAATTTTTTACTTTTTAAGTTTAAAATATTATTTTTCATCTGTTATTTACATTTGTTAATAATCATCGTTAAATTAGAAAGGTAAAAAAGTTATTTTATCTAAAAATTTATAAAATATTAATATAATTTACCATCTATTAAATATATTGAAAAATGTTCTATCATTTCATTTGAATAAAAATAACTAATTTTAAAAATAAAAAAGGTTATTTTATATAAATTTTTATAAAATTCTAACGTATTTTAACACCAATTAAATATATAAAAGTTATAATTATAATTTTATTCATTTCAAAAAAATGTCTAAAGTGCTTTTTACATTTTTTTTTTTTTTTTTGTGTTTTCTTTTCTCCCTTCTTTTTCTTCTTTCTTCCTTCTTTGTTCATTGTCTTTTTCCAACCCATCTTCATTCTAAGTGCCATCATTTAATTGTTTTTTCATTGCTCTACCTCAGCAGTTGAAAATTGCCTCGCTTTGTTAGATTTCCCCTGATGCAATCCACAGAAATTCCATGAATCCTTTGGTGGATTAAGTTTGACAACTCAACAACAATACAAAGTCGAGTTTCCTATCTAGTGAATCTGATATATAGTTAAAGATAAATACGTATCAAAATATTCAAAGAAAAGCAAACATAAGAGAATATAACCAACCAACCAACCAACCCACCTTTCTTTGTGTTGACGAATTGCGGTTTGTGCAAGTGGCATCAATAGATTTACTTAGTTGTCGACCCCAATTTCCATTTTTTCTTTTGTTGTGTTTTAGTTTGATTCCATATAACTTATTGTTTGTATTATGGAAGATTTTGAAGCAAATGGAAATTGTGATAAGGTAGGGAGGTGGTCCTTTAATGGTGTGAAGAGGTTTGTGCGGGTGGTGGTGGTTTTTTGAGGTGACTTGTGAGAATGTAACATGGTGGTGTTGTCAAACACTGTTTAAATAAATATAGTTGACAACAAGAACAACGACAATGAAATGATAGTGTGATTATGATAGTGGTGGAGACGAGAGAAATGGATAAGAAAGGTGATAGTAGTGACGAAGACAAAACAAAGAATAAAGAAAATAATAAATAAGAAAAAAAGAAATAATAATTATAAAATTATTTAAAATTAGGTTGAAGTATTTTAGTAATTTTAATTGAAAAATAAATATTATATATATATATATATATATATATATATATATATATATATATATATATATATATATAGATAATTGATATTTTTATCAAGTAAAACAGTTTTGTAATTTCACTTCAAAAAATCAGTAATTTAAAATGAAATCAAGTGATTTACACTAACAAATTTTATAGATAGGTGGAAAAAAGACTTTTCAAACTTAAAGGGTGACAAATTTATTTCATCAAAGTTTGGGTGGGACAATGTCATTTGCCAAATATATTAAACTTTTCACAAATAGGTATAATTAAAAATTTTCCTACCCACCAAACACTTTGATAGGAAAACTATGTTGTTGGTTAGACCACCCATTGAAATCTACCTGTGTCTGTATTTGCCTTATGAAACTCTACAATTGATTTTGGTCATCTGTTTTGTCTTTCTTTATCTCTATATATTAACCCATTTCGCCATTGTTGTAGGCAACACAAAGCTTCAACTTTCTTGCTTCATCTCTCTGATTTTCCTTCTCAAGTATGGCCTCACAAAATACCAACAAACCTGAGTCAAGAGCCCCAGTAGTGGTGCAATCAGCCAAGCCCAAAAATTGGGCCCTTTTGCTGCTGAGAGTTTTGGCGTTTTGTGCGACTGCCACTGCCACAATTGTCATGGCTCTCAACAAAGAAACCAACACCTTTGTGGTTGCCACCATGGGCACCACTTCCATTAAAGCCACTCTCACTGCCAAGTTTCAGCACACTCCTGCTTTTGTGTAAGTTTCCTTTCATGCTTAAATAGGGTTGTAAACAAATTGAGTCGCTTACAAGCTACTCGCGGTTCAACTTATTTATTATTGAGCCAAACTCAAGTTCACTGTTTTTCAGTTCGATAAATTCATTATTTTACAGTGCAATTTGATATGATTTTAAAAAATTTCTAAAAATTTCAAATCTTTCACTTATACCCTTAAAATCTACATTTATCCTCCCAAAACTTACATTTACCTATACAAAACTTGTATATCTTAATATAAAGAATTTTATCTTGCCCCCTCAACATTTAAAATTCATATATGCAACCCAGCTATGTACTTGGAATGAGTGAGATAATGTTAAATATATAAACTAAAAAGTTTAACTATAATTTTTCAAGTTGAGTTCAAGTTTTGTGTAAAACTAATGGACCGAGCTCAAACTCAACAATACTCGGTTCAGCGTGATTGTAACCCTAGTCCATGGGACGAAATTGTCAAATGGCTAATTTTAGTGATTGATAATGCAGGTTCTTTGTGATAGGTACTGCATTGGTGAGCCTTCATAACTTGCTTATGATATTAGTGAGCATCCTTGGAGGGAAGCTTCACCTTCGCCATGGCATGGTTGCCATTTTGGACATGGTACATCAATTTTCCTTATCCAAGATAACATTATTATTAATAATTACCCCTGGATCTATTTATAATCACCAAGAATGGTAATTGAATAACACCGTTTACTTTCGTTTTTATCCTCTATTGTCGAACTAATAATGTTATTTCACATATTTCTTATCTTAGTTTTTTTTTACAGTTGTTTAAAAAAATAGTGACGGACCCAAAAATATAACTTAAGAGAGGTAAGGTTAAACAAAAATAAAATTTATGTGAGTCAACAAAAAATAATGAAATCTAAGGAGTTAAATGTAAAATTTTAGGGTCAATATTTCATTATTTTACATTTAACTTCTTGACCCTATAGGTCCACCTAAGGTTGGATTAGAGTCAAATCAAACCTGAATAGGGTGAAACTCAATTTTAACTCGTTTTTAGGAGAGCTTAGCTTGAGCTTGTCAAACCTAGAGAATGATTCGTTCGTATTCGACTCACTTCATGGATCAGGAGCTCGCGTTTGGCTAGGATAAGATTTGAGTTTGTGTAAAAGAGTTGAAGCTGACTTGAGTTTGCTAAAATCGTTCGCTTGAGTTTTGGTTCCCTTGTGGTTTGCAGGTGTCATTCAAAAATTTTTTTTAATATATTTTAGCTCAGGGTTTAGGCTCCTGATCGGTTTTCAAATAATTTTTTAGCTTAGATTTGAGCTCCAATTCGTATATATTAGGCTTTGGTTTGGGCTCGTGATTAATTTTCAAATATATTTTAGCTCGAGTTCAGGTTTATTTAAGCGAAACTCATATTAAGTCAAACAAACTTGCTTTGAATCCAACCTTAGGAATACCCTTGTAAAAAACATTTTCATAAGAAGGGTTTATATTCAGTTTTCAAATCACTCTTAAAATTTGTTAACAATATTCTTTAAATTGAATAATTTATAATGAAAAGTTTGTTGTTGTAAGGAAATTCCCTGATATACGATCACAATTTTAACTTTGTTGTGTACATTATGAAAACAGCTGAATGCGACTTTGATATCAGCCGCGGTGAACGCGGCGGTTTTCATGGCGCAGCTAGGGAAGTATGGCAACTCTCATGCAAGGTGGAGCAAAATTTGTGACAAATTTGAAACTTTCTGCAGCCATGGAGCTATAGCCATTCTTGCTTCATATATTGGGCTTGGCCTCATGTTGCTCATTTCTGTCATGTCCATTCTCCAGCTTATTAGGCCCAAATCAAACTATCAAGTTTCTAATCCATAATTTATTGTTGTTGGCTCAATTTCTCATTGATGTCTTCAATAAAATGTTGTGTGTGTATTTTATTTTGACCAATACTGTGTGTATATTTTTTTAAATATATAATCTAATACGTGGATAATGTGTTATTATATAATTAGTATTATTTTATTTTTAAATCAAAATCACTTAATTATATAATCATGGACAAACCTATTAGAGTGCGAGGGTAACCCAGATAGAGATGACAATTTTAATCTGAATTAAGAAATCCTAACCCTAACAGAGAGAGGATTCTCTGATGGAAACGAAAAAAAATTCTACTGTCAAGGATAGACTAGAGATGAGGATTGATATCCCTTATGGAGACGAAGATTGAAATCTCCTTCCCACGCCTCTCCATTGCCATCCCTAGACGCAAACCGACCATCAATTAAAAAATTTTGAAAATGGGTAGTGAAGGCCTATTACTCATCACCTCTGAATTTCTAATCTTGTTTGTTAAGGTCCATTTTCAAAGTGGAAAGTGTCAAACTCTTGTTACTTCATTGTATTATTTCACAAACATTATTTTCATCAAAAAATTTATGCAGCAAATTTACACAATAGTAAGTGATTTATGTTTCTTTTTTTTTTAAATCTTTAGTCATTTTTTTCTTATTTTTTATTGAATGCTATAAATATACGTATATCTTAATTATCTAATTTATGCACGTTGTTTACAATTGTGTTTCGTCGATGATTATTTTCTTTGTCCCCCATCAAACTACCTTAGTTATATTCAAAACGAGAATTAAAATTTTGGATATATATTTTATGTAAAAAACACATATGAGATTTTGATAAAATTTTTAAGTATATTCAAAACAAGAATTAAGATTTTAAATATATCGAATTACTCAAGTTTCATACAATTCTTCACAATGAAACATCAGTTAGAGCTTTCATAATTTATCGAATTATGTTAAACTGAAGATGTATATCATTCTAACTTGCTTTGTCTTTAAATAATCAATATTCTAATATATAGATCTTCAGATATAATATTATAATTGAGTTTTTAATTAGTACATGAAATACGTACGGATCTTTAATCCGAACGATTGAGTTTTGATTTTTACAGTTATTACATTTTTTTCCTCCCAGTTTTTTGATATTGCATTATTTCCTTTGCTTGAGATTACGTAATTTTTAAAAAGTTTTCCCTAATTGATTGGTAAACAATGACAAACGCACAGAGATCCTCTCTAGACAAAAATCATGGGTCAACCATTGCACATGATAATACATTATTTATGTATCTATTTTTATATTTTAAAATGTGTACATATAGTTTTATTATTTTATTTTTAATTTTGTGTGATCTAGGGTTATGGGTGTATTTAGCCTAAAGTTAATTCAAAAGGGCTTTTTATAAAAGTGCATTTGAGTTTATTTCATATAACTCAATTGTTAAGTTATACTTTTATGTTGCATTTATGTATATGAATAGGTTTCGTAAGGCTTGTGTGGCTTGAGTATAACTTAAGTCAAGTTCGAGTAGGTTGTTATTTGATTTAGTGAACTCATGAGCAAAAGTGAGATTAGGCTAAGCATTTTCTCGGACAATTTAATCTTTAAAAAGTCAAGTCAACAATCTTTGATGGTTCTTGAATGAGCAATTTTTATCTAGAATTTGACTCGAACTTTGCATCTACCTTATCAAGTTGAGTTGGAGCCCAACAATACTTAAGCATGACTCAATCAACACTTTCCTTTAGAGTTAACCTACTACTTGGACTAGAGTGAATATAAAATATATTTATTATTATTGATGCATATTCTTAGAGGTGGCTGCAAGTCAAACCAATTTTAACTAAGGGTTGACTCGATTTTAACATTAGAGGGTAAAATGTAATATTATTAGGTGAATTTGTGTTTGGGATAATTTTAAAGAGGCAATATGAAAGATTAAACGGTAATTTATTAGGCATTGATTAATGATTAAGGGGGTTAAATGATATTTTATAGGATATCGATTGGAATAGCCTGTTTTTTTTCTTGTATATATATATATATATATATATAGAGTTACTTTTTTTTTCTATTCTACATATATAATTTAAAATATAAAATATTTAAAATATTCTTAGATTTTATACTCATCCAATCAAGACTCACCCAATCAAATATAAACTCACCTATTCAATATATAAAACTCACATACTCACTCAATCAAGAATAAAATATAAGGTGAAATGAGATAAAAATATAAAAGAAAGGTTGACCGGGTAGTTGATCGAATGGTTGGCTGGTCGGCTTGCCAAATATCCAGCCAACCAATTTATTTTTAAAAAATTGATCGGCTAACCAATTTATTTTTAAAATGGTTGGCTGGGTGATTGGCTGGTCGACCAACCCATCCAGCCAACCTATCCTATCAATCCAAAATTCTAAAATATTCTTCTTGTAAAGACAAAATCAATTTAAAATGTATCTATATTTGTATAATAAGAAAAAAAAGTAGTTATATATACATAAAAGGTAAATAAAATAGCTATTTTAATCAATATCCCTTATTTTATTATAGTTGTGGTCGGTGGTTTTTGGTATTTTAATGTCTAGATGGGGCTCTTTAAAATTTTACTAATCGTCAGCCCTTATAGGGTTACTTGATATTTTTACAAAGTGTATTCAAATTGTAAAGCATGGATTCTCTGGGTGGAAATGTGATTTTTTAAAATTTAAGTAAAACTGTTTGTATATTTTTTCATTTAAATAATGAAAATTCCCAACTTTTTTTTTTCAAAAGTCAATAGGAGAGGAAAAAGTAAATAAAAAATAGAAAAAAAAATTAACGTTGATGTAGTAATTAAAAGAGCATATGATAGTCACTATTAAATTAAAAAATAACTTATTAAATATTATTAATATATTTTAGAATCTTACTTTGAATTAGCAATAATTTTCTATGAATTTACAATTTGATTATGATCAGATTTCTATTTTAGATCAGTATTATGATTTTTATAATCTTCAAATTCAATAAATAATAATTATGATATATAAAAATAAATTCGTAATTATATTTACTTTGTTAAGGAAAACAACACAAAAAAATGAAAAATATTAGGTATCCTCTTGTAATAAAAATATAAAAAAGCCCTATTTAATAAAAATTAAAATAAAATTACGTTTAATCTAAAATAGGATTTTTCGCAAATAAGCTTACTTGGTTTTACTAATTTGATCATATTTTCCTTTTAAATTGCACCGATCATCCAAAAGTTAAAAAAAATGAATAAATATTCATCTTTTTTCCTGAATTTAATGATTTTTCTCTTTTTAATTTCGATTATTTGAGTGAGGTTTTGATAGTGATATTATTGGAAGTGGGATATTTGATTTGACCTAATTCGAATTTAAACTGAGCTTAAGTTGAAAGATTTGATTTATTTTAAAAGCCAGCTAAATTCAAGTTAGAAAAAGTTTTATTCAATTTGAATTCTGAGCCAGATAGATGACTCGATTTAGTTCAAACTTGACTTATGACTTGATTTAAATTATGTTAAGTAATTGTTAAATAATATCATTTTGTCAATAAGACACAAATTCAAACCATGAATTTGAGTCACATATTCAAGTTATAGATTTAAACTAAACTCGAATCATCTTTAATGTTGACTCAATAAACTCAAATCAAACTATTTTTTATTTGAACCAAACTTGAGTAAAAGGTTATTCAGGCTTGACTCGGTTTGTATCCACATCTAGCTATAAACATGCAATAAACAAAAAAAAAGAATCCATATAAAAAGCAAAAAATGAGTTTCGGTTCAACCAATCATATGGTGATGTGTAAGTATAAATGGTCAAATTAAATATCATTATTAGAGCATAAAACAATATTGTTAATAAAATAATATATAATTGTTGTTTACATTTATTTTATTAAACTATTTAAATATAATAATATTTCATGCACTGACTGTAGGCTCATATAGGTATATATATTAATATATTATTATATAATTAGATGATTTTAGATTAAAAATAAAATAATATTTAATCATATGATAACATATCAATGTTTATACACATAATATAACTATAAATTAGTCATGTTTTAAATTTTATTAATATAAATTTATAACAAAAACTAGGGATGACTAACTGGTCGGGTAAGGGTCGAATACTCTTATCCCCATTCCTATCTCATCCTCAATATAGGGCTAATGGAAAGCCCCGTGGGAAAATTTCTTTGCCCTTCTCCTCTTTGTCTCTCTAGGAAAAAGTTCCCTTCTTTTTTCTCTTTTAATTTTCACTAAAAAATAATAAAATATTAATTAAATATCAGATTATATTTGTAATACTTCAAAACTCTTAAGAGTAATTAATATTTAAGAGTCTTTAGGATGTACGAAGAAAGAGACAAACTAAGAAAAAGACTAGTTGAAGATATATTTATCTTCGTTTTTATTTTTATTGAAAAATCTCTTTCTTGAATAAAAAAGGGCAAACCAGAGACTTGATTAAGAGGACCAAATTGTCATCTCTATCTAAAATATTATTATACATTTTTTAGGGGCACTCGTTATAAAGAGTAAATTAGTTCCCCACTAAAGAATGAGAAAACCATAGTTCTCATCTCTTGTATTTTTAAAGTTCAAATTCCTATCAAAACCTAATACATATGATTCAAATTAAAGTGCATTCGAAAAGATGCAATTCAAATGAATTTGACCAAATCGTGGGTAATCACTTTTAAAGGTAATATAATAATTAAAAATTATATAATTTAAGATAATATAATAAAGGCCAAGACACTTATTCTCACTCAAGATATAGTGAAATCCTAAATTCTCATTATCTAACTTTCAAAAATTCAAACACCTACTCACAAGTAAATTTTTATTAAAAATCTCAGTTAGGATTAGGGATAAACATGTTATTTATTTAAAAATTTAAAAAATTAAAAATTTATCATATTTTCCTCTTAGATTTAAAAATTTTACAATTTCTCCCAACCCAAAGTTTGAAAACTGACAAATACCTTCCTAAAATTTGTTTCTTTTCTCTCTAGCACTGATTCGCCGTCTCTGGTTATTGGTCATCTTCCCTCCTACCTTATCTCTCCCTCCAGACACTCTCCCTTCCCTCTCTGATTGAAGGTATTTGTCAGTTTTTAAACTTTGGATTAGAGGAAAATTGTAAGTTTTTTAAACTAGAGGTATTTGTCAGTTTTTAAACCTCGGATTGGGGGGAAATGTAAGTTTTTTAAATTTGGAGAGGAAAATATAATAAAATTTTAAGTTTTTTAATAAATAATAGTTTTACCCTTGACCCTAATCGATATTTTTAACAGGAATTTGTTTGTGGATGGACATTTAAGTTTTTAAAAATTAGAGGATGAAAGTTTTAGATTTCACTATACCTTAGATAGAAATAAGTCTTTTCGCTTATAATAATTTTTCTGTCTGACATTGTATCATGACTCTTTTCATTAACAAAGCTAAGTTACAGGTGAAAATACATAGTATTAGAATTTAGAAGGTAGACATGTAGTTCTGCCAAACCTTAAGTGGAAAACGGGAATTTAGTTCATTATAAATCCAAAATTTAATGTGAACTTCCTTTATGAGGAAAATATTGTAAAAACTTGGTATTAGTAATTTCTGATGTGACACTTATCAATTAGCTAGCGATATATTTTCATTAATTGGATTATAATTTAATAAAGGTATAATAATATTATTAAGATCTTTTAGATTTTCATGAATAAAATCACCTCTCAAATATCTAAAACAAGATATTATTCTCAACCAGCCACGTTTTACTCGTGTTATTTAAGACAAATTTAATTAAATACCTCATTTACCCTCATTTAAGTAAAAATATTTCAATTTTTATTTTTTAAACAAAAATATCCCTTTTTAAAGTTTCACACAAAAAACCCGAAAAAATTTTAAAAATATAAAAACTATCTTTCACCACTAGGGATGACAATGGAGAGGGGATCTCAATCCCCCTCCTCGTCCTCATAGCAGATATCAATCCCTGTCTCCGTTCTATCCATATTACATGGATAAAAATGATTTTCCATTTGCTCTCTGTAAGGAAAAATCTCTTCCCCATCCCCGCTGGAAAAAAAACCTCTTCCTGTACCTACAAGAAAAAATCTTCTCCTTATACCCTTTAAACACAATATAAATATATTAAATAACAAAATTAAGTAAAATTAAAACTAACTTACTATTTTAAATATTACAAATATAATATACTAACCACTTTAATATGTACAACAAAAACCTTAATAAATTTAAAAAACATAAACAATTTAAAATTATAAAGATATGTTAGTATTTGAAGTAAATATATTAATATAAAGGGATAAAGATGGAAGCGAAGCGGGGCAGGGAAAAGACACATGTATCCTCATCCTCTTTCTAGTTTCTATTGGGGAATCCTCTCTTCATTAGGGTCAGGAAGAGTCGAGACCCGTAAAATAGGGCCAAAATTTTCATCTTTATTCACCACTTCTATATAAACCCTCATTCTCATACATTTCTTATATCATTCAAACTCTCATTTTCACTTTTATTTTTATTCAATATTTGATGTTCTCACATAATTTAAACTCCAAAACATGGTCAAAAAAATATTTTTAAATGAAAATTAGGTTAATCTTTAATCGAATCTAAAATAATTAATTTAAAACTGATATAGGATAATTCGATTAAAAATATTTTATTTTAAATTGAATCTAAATTAATGAGAATTTAAATGTTTAGATTGATTCAAACTCAGTTTATTTTATAAAAATAAATTCAATCTATAATTTAAACCTAATTTGTATTATCTGAATTTAAATTTAAACTTAAACCGATCACATCGAATTCAACCTTAAGTACAACTAATAAATTGTTATTTCAAATTGTTTGGTGAGAAAATTAAATATTAAAAGATGAATTACAGTAAACGCAACACCCAAAAATCTTCTAAGTGAGACCAAATGCATTATTAATAGGGGTGGAGGTGGTTTGGGTTGTTGGGGTAAACAGTAATTTATCCTTATTATTTATTAATAATAATGGTATTGTAGTAATATGGATAATAATTTTTATTATTAATTATAATTATATTTTTATTTATTAAATTTTAAAGAAAAATAATTTATTTTTAATTAATATAATTAATAACATAAAAAATATTTACACTTGAAATTATTTTATTATCTAAATAATTATTGATGTTTATCAATTTTTATTAGAATTTATCAAATATAATAATAATTTATATTTAGTAATCTTTTAATTAATCTATTTTTACGATAATATTTTAGTTTCGGTAATAAAACATTACCTAAACCAAATACACTCTTAGTGTTAATTTATGTGTAAACGAACATATGTTATTATATTATTAGATATTATTTTATTAGTAATTCAATATCACCAATCACATGGGAACGCATTATCGTTAGAAATTAAACTATATATACCCACTTTAGATATATAAATGTATATATACTCATACGTGTCATTATATGATTAAGTGATTTTAAATTAAGAAAAACATAATATCCAATCATGTGATGATACGTATAAATGTGTACATATTTATATACTTAAAATGAGTATGTATAATATTACTCTTATCATTAGTATTGCTTTGAAATATAAACAAAACTTTAATCATATAAAATTATTATGAAATCAAAATATATTTGATTTAACTGGGATTATATTGATTCGAGGTGGCTTTAATTGGGGTTAGATCCAAATCCACAACGCAACTTGATCAAATTGATTTTGAGCTGGAGCTCTAACTCAACAATTTGACTTGAGATTTACTCATTTCTTTATTTGATTATACTATTTATTTTATTTATAGTACTGTTCATCTCTCCAATGGTGTTATTCATTGCATCGTGGACACTTGATGATACTAGATATTAATTTAAATGAGTTCAAATTTGAGCTCAAACTAGATATTTTAGTTTTGATCTAAGTTTGAGTTTACTGTAGTTTTAACTCAATTCAAATTGGACCGAATCCACCTAATATCCAAGAACATTAATATTACTGTCACCTGTGAACCGACGGTAACGTTACTGAAACATTCACCGCACGTGTCAGAAGAAATGTAGAGAGAGTTAGTTGGTTTTTCAGTTAATTCTATGTGCGTTTGGGCGGGTTCTTGTTGACCATTCTCTTTATCAGATCCAACTTCCTCTTCAGACTCAGCTCCTTCCTTTTTAGTTTATTTTATAATTAATTATTATTTTTCAGTTAAATATACACCCTACACGTGTCTCTATCTCTCCAATCTCACCCGTTCCTTCTGAGTTCTTGCGTTACTCTTTCGCTTTTCTTTCTAATTTTATTTTATTTTAAAAGGGAAATTTGGGGGTCAATTGTGAAATCCCTATTTCTACCTTAATTAGGGTTTACTTAGTCAATTCCATATCTAATTTACTTTAAAGAAAAGAAGTTAACTTTAAGCAATTTAATTGAATTTTATCACTTGGGTTTGTTCTTTTTAGGGTTTCATAAAAAATTGATTTTTTTTTTTTGGGGGAAGGATTTGGGTGTTTTTGATCAATTAGGTTTCAGAGAGACAAAAATAGAGGGATTATTTGAATTTTGTTTCAATGGAACAGTCTAAATTCCCTGCAGAATCTCATAGCAAAGAGGTTAGATTTATCCATGTTCTTTTTCTTCTTCTGTTTATTTTTTTTTTTAAATATTAGTGGGCTGTTTTTAATTTGTTTAAATTGGTTAATTTCATGTCACAATTTGCTGTGGATCTCCTTTTTTTAATTTGCATGGTAAAGTTGAAAGCTTTATTTAATTTATTTTTATTAGGCATTCTTGGGCTGCTGCAGATGATTGTGTTAATGTTTATTAGGAATGTTGATTGCTGTATTTGATCATAAGTTATGATCTTTTCGATGATCCTCATTTCCCTGTTTGAAAGAACATTGAATATTTTTAGGTTTTGTTTATGTGATTTGGACGGGATGGTTTGGATATGATGTTCGTTTAATTATAGTTCATGAAATTTGGTGATGTGATGTCTGTAGAGCTTATTGCATGTGGCCGTTAGGAATTTTATTTGTAATAAGCTACAGTTTTTTATACTGAAGGGCTTCTGCTGCCTGGACTTCTCATGATTAGGGTTGATCTTGTTGCTTAAAATCAGTTAGGTTTATACATCCCTTTAGTTTATTGTCAATGTTTCCAAGAGACTTATATAGTTTATTGGCTACGATTAGGAGAAACAAGGACGGAGATATGGTGATACCACCACTAATCATCTCGTTAATTTGTGCAACTCTTATTTCAGGGTTCGTATTTTGTATGGCTGTTGTTTTCATGTGTGTAGCTCGTTGATAGTCCAACTATGATCTGTCAGTCTGCTATCTTGTCCATGCCATTGAAATATTGATGGCTTGAAAGGTTCTGGAGGAATTTTGCTATAGTATCCTGTGATGTCACTTTTGTGGAAGTTTATCTATGATCTTAATTGAACTCCTTGCCATTCCCAAATTTGGACATTTACATAATATTAAAAATTGTCTACTCAACAAACACATTTTGATGAGAAGTCTGGAAATTGGAGGTGAAGGTTAAAAGGCCCCTTGGGTGCAAAAACCATTAAGCTTATGTCTGATATCTGAAGAGAAATCTGATGATGGAAAGTCACCGAATATTTTTATACCTTAAAACGTATTTTATATTGTGGTTCATTTACTTGATGTAGTTTGTGTATTATGGTTTATGAATGTGTTTTCAGTTCTGTACTGTAATTAGCTTGCTTTGCCTGGGCCATTTATAAACAATAAATGATGTTGTATACATTGTTCCGTCAATCCTGTTCGTTAATTTAGTTGGCCTTTTGTTTTCTTGATTATGTGCTTTTATCTACATATTCAATTTGATGCTGGAATGATGGAAAATTTTTCATAACAATATTGTCATTACTGTGTAATAGAGTTTGCTTTGTGCTAGAATAAGGTAAGGGTTATAAATTGAATTTGTTCATGCTTATTTCTTACTGAAGTTGTTTGGCAGGATCATTCTTTGAGGCACACCCCAAAAACTGAAAATATAGTTGAGTGTTCTGGTAGTCCTCAAGGTAGAAAGGTACACAGTTATCTTAATTTCCAATGCCATGATATTTCATTTTGTCATGGTTCTTTATGGATTTGTATGAATTGCTTGGTACAGTGAATGCCAAGTTTAGGGGCCTTTATGGGTGTCATCTACCCTCTATTTGTGTTATTTGATTGCACAAATAAATTTCATAGAATAAACCCGTTTTACTCTTCCTTTATTCCTAGAATTGACAACTATAGTTACCGGAAGAAATTATGTTTTAGAAAAATTAAGATTATGTTTGGTGGGCTCATCATTGTATTACTGCACATTACCCACACATTTGACATTCTTATACTGTAAATTGCTTTCTCCTTCTAACTTGCGATAGTATTGTGATTGTTGGTGGCTTCAGGTTTCAGCTAGGTGGGATCCAACTGAACCATGCAAACCTATAATTGATGAAGCTCCTGTTTTTTATCCAACTGTTGAGGTACTTTTCAAAGAACACACATCTCATGTTGGTTTGTTAGTACTAACTTTGTTTCTTATTTTATGTATTATGTGATTCTCTATCCATCAGGAGTTTGAAGATACACTTGGGTACATAGCGAAGATACGCACAAAAGCAGAATCTTATGGTATATGTCGAATTGTTCCCCCGTCTAACTGGATTCCACCATGCCCTCTTAAAGCAAAAGATATGTGGGAAAATGCCAAGTTTTCTACCCGAATTCAGCAAGTTGACTTGCTGCAAAATAGGGAGCCCATGCGGAAGAAATTCAGGAGCCGAAAGCGAAAGCGTAGAAGGCATTCAAGAATGGGATCCTCCAGGAGAAATGCCAACTCTGCTTCAGAAGTGAATGTTGCTTCGGAGACTGATGAGAAGTTTGGTTTCCAGTCTGGATCAGATTTTACTCTTGAGGATTTTGAGAAATATGCTGCCAATTTTAAAGCTTGTTACTTTGGGATAAATGAGTCTGGGGAAATAAAGTCTGATGGATTTGAGCACAAGAGATGGGAACCCTCTGTGGAGGATATTGAAGGTGAATATTGGCGGATAGTTGAGCAACCAACAGATGAGGTTGAGGTATGAAATATGCTTTCTTGATAGATTTTCTACCCTGTATTGGTTTATTTATGCCTATTAATATTTAATGGATGAATTTTATTCTGTCAAATTGTAGGTATACTATGGAGCTGACCTGGAAACAGGAGCTTTTGGAAGTGGGTTTCCTAAGGCATCAAACATGGTGGCTGAAAGTGATTCCGATCAGTATGCAATGTCTGGTTGGAATTTGAATAACTTACCACGCCTGCCTGGTTCTGTACTATGTTTTGAAGGAAGTGATATCTCTGGAGTTCTAGTGCCATGGCTTTATGTTGGGATGTGTTTCTCGTCATTTTGTTGGGTATGTAATGTTGACTGATGTTACTAAAGTTCAATATGATTAACTGGTTACAAATAACATAATTGTAAATTTAATTGTTTTTCTTTGCTTTTCTTAGATGATATAGGCTAGGCTTACCTTTGGCTAAACCCACCACGTCATTACCAGTTCCTGCACAAATTAACATAACAAAAGCTTTTTAAGTTATCATTTTCCATTTTCTTTTATATGCTCAGTTAACTTACAAACATGCAGACACTAATACTGCAGAGTGAATTTCATTAAACTCTAATGGCAGATTGTTGGCATAATTTGCAGTAAGTGCAGGGAAGGGCTTCTTTTTGTCTTAATTTGTAGTGGAGAGCAGGGTTCTAAATTTTGTTGGAATAAATTATTCTTTTAATTTTTTTTTTCTTTTTTATAGATTCACATCCTGAAACTAGTCATATGTTACTCTTGTGATGTATACTGTATAAAATTTAGGGTGTGATAAAGTAGTTGCAGCTACACCAAATTAGATAGATGGTTTCTATATCTGCCACTACAGTTGAAGTCAAGTAATTAACTAATTATATCCTTGCAAAGCAAATATTGATATAGATTTATTTTATTTGTTTATTTATGTATTTCCTTTTTTGTGGTGTGGTGGTTTTGGACAGCATGTTGAGGACCATCACCTCTATTCATTGAATTATTTACACTGGGGTGATCCCAAAATATGGTATGGGGTACCTGGAAGCCATGCTTCTACTTTGGAGAATGCAATGCGAAAGCATCTACCTGACCTGTTTGAAGAACAACCTGATTTATTGCATGAACTGGTAACTACTTTTATATTTATTCTTAAAGCTTATTTACTATGCTTGGACAACACTTTTATATGTTCTTGTTTATAACATATATTTTATGAAGTCATCATTGAAAAACGCAAATACTCTTTGATTTTTTTAATCATTCTTTAAACATTTTACCCTATCAGATTGCATTGATGTTTTACATGATAATAAATTCATGAGTTATTAATAAACTTAGAATTTTTACATTCTAAGATAAAGTGGACAGTTTCTATGTTTTCATTTCTGGAATTAACTTTTTGGTAGATTTTTAACAACTTAATCATGATAGATATTAGCTCATTATATGAAGAACTCTCCAAAAATGTTTTTTGATAAACTAACGAATGTGACAGAACCTCAGAACAGTCAACTAATAGAAGATAACTGAGGGAAAAAATGAGAATAGGGAACAAAACAGAGACTTAGCCTATGATTTGGATGATTGTTTTTGTAATGGAACTTATTATAAATCATTTATTAGTCTGATGAGAAGTCCTAGAATAACAAGTGCTTGATGCTCCAGTCACATTGTTCACTTTTTGCCACCCTTTCTTACATATTTCTTCAGATTTCATAGAGGCATCACAGATTCTGGTATATTCAGGCTTAAAACTTATAACGTATCTCTTGAACCAGGTCACACAGTTATCTCCATCAGTTCTGAAGGCAGAAGGTGTCCCTGTGTATCGTGCTGTCCAGCATTCTGGCGAATTTGTTCTAACATTTCCAAGGGCATACCATTCTGGATTCAATTGTGGTTTTAATTGTGCAGAAGCTGTGAATGTGGCCCCTGTTGATTGGTTAGCACATGGGCAACAAGCAGTAGAGCTTTACAGTGAGCAGCATCGCAAGACGTCTCTGTCCCATGACAAGTTGCTCTTTGGAGCAGCTCGTGCTGCAGTCCAGGCCCTTTGGGAGCTATCAGTGCTTCAAAAGGAGACACCCGGAAATTTGAGCTGGAAAAGCGTCTGTGGGAAGGATGGAATGCTTACTGAGGCAATTAAGGTTTAATTCTGCTTCCCTCTCTCTTAGTCTCTTGCAGTAACTAACACACACACACATGCATGCATAGACAAAGAGTGAGAGACTTACATTCTTTTCTTCTTTGTGTTTATTGATTTTAGACAAGGGTGCAGATGAAGAAAGAAAGATTAGGGAAGCTCCCAACTTGTTTGAAATTGCGAAAGATGGAAAAAGACTTTGATGTGAAAACGGAGAGAGAGTGTTTCTCATGCTTCTATGATTTACACCTATCTGCTGCTGGCTGCAACTGCTCCCCTGACGGATTTGCATGCCTTAAACATGCAAAAACTCTTTGTTCATGTGAAATAGATCATAGATTTGTCCTTCTCCGCTATACGATGGATGAATTGAACACTCTAGTTGAGGCATTGGAAGGAGGATTAGATGCTTTAAAAAAATGGGCATCCATAGATGTTGGATTGGCTCCATGTAGTGATACTGATGGTTGTTCAGCTAAGGGGGATCTGGAGAGTAAACAATTTCCAATGCAGTGTTGTGAACAAAAGGAAAAGGAAAGTCTATCTTCTTCCCCTAGTACTGACAAAATTGTGGATGTTAATGGTCCTTGCTGTTCTCAGAGTAATGTTTCATCAGAAGTAGTCCAGTCAGACTCTCAGCGAGAAATGTATGGTTTAAGTGCATCTCATACAAGTATAAATAGTCATAATGATGTTAATGATGAAACTCAGGTTACAAACAAAAAGGCTAAGGTGGAGCATGAGAGTTGTTTTGATTTAAATATTGATGTTATCTCTGATGAAAATGAAAGCAAGTTGCTGAATGTATCAGGCAACCCTGGTAAAGAAGCTGTCACAAATCTGAAGACTTGTATGTCAGTGTGCCATCCAGAGAAAGTCTGTAGCTTAGGTGCAGTGAAAGAACCAGATTCAATGCAACTTGATAGTAATTATAATATATCAGGTTCTTGTAAATTTCCAATCAAGGTTCAACCTTCATGTACAAGGGTTAATGAGGATGCTGGTTCATTTGATGGTAAATTGTTTGGGGTTGATCTCATGTTGCCACAACATTCGAAATCACCATCATGCAACTTGTTGAAAAATGAAATCTTCAACAGTTCAGAAGTAAGGAGTTCTGTGACTGAGGAGAGCTATCAGATGAAAAAGTTGAATCACTCAGTTGAACCAATAAAATTTGGATGTGTCATGTGTGGAAAATTGTGGAGCAGTAAACAGACCATTTTCCCAAAAGGTATACTGCATTAGAATTTCTCCATGATTTTTTTTGACTTGTTTCAACTGTAATGTTTTAAGGCATCGGTGGATTAATTTTGTTGCTTCCTACTTGGTTGACTCTGCAGGGTTTAGAAGCCGTGTTAATTTTTATAGTGTGCTAAATCCAGGAAAATTTTGTAGCTATATTTCTGAAGTGGTGGATGCTGGCCTTCTTGGTCCACTCTTTAAGGTGGGGCTGTTCTCTTTGTTTTCCTTTATAAATAAAACTTGAAAATTTTCATTTTTGAATTGAATATGCATGAATAATTTATCTGAGTTGTTAGTTATCATAGTTTATGAAACAACATTCAGATCCTCCACATTATCCCATCCACTTTTATTTGTAAAAAAATTGTTTGTTTATTTAACGGAACATGGAAATAAATTAAGATTGCATTTATTTTTTAGTGCATTCCTTTTATCTGTTTTTTTTTTATTTTTTTTGTTGGGTACAATGGAGAATTTACAACTGCTCTCGTAAAGAACTTTTACTTTTAAATTAGCACCAGCCAATATAGAGCTTTGTAAATAAGATCCTGAAGATGAGTATTAGAATATTAACTAATAAAGAGCTACACAGCGGAGCTAAGGTTGAGGAACATCATGAAACTTTATTAATCTATTTCATAGTTTTCCAAGTGCTGAAGTTCCTTTTGAATTTAAATAGCAATGGTGTTTTAAATGAATTTAGTTATCGAGGAAAGTTCTGAATTCAGATGCTTGACATTTTACTGGATTTTTCCCGCCTATATCTGTGTTCTCTGCTCTCATCTGGCACCATGAATTTCAGGTTACATTAGAAGAATGCCCAGGTGAGAGCTTTTCAAATTTCTCTGCACAAAGGTGCTGGGATATGGTGCTGCAACGACTAAACCAACAAGTTAAAAAATGGAGCAGCTTAGGGGAAAGAAGGCTGCCGCCTCAGCACTCTTTGCAGCACATTGATGGGCTTGAAATGTTTGGGTTTCTCTCCCCTTCCATAATTAAGGTATATCGTCCTCTTTGCTGCCCTAGATAATTGAATATTCTTTGATAGATGGTAGGATACAGTAACAGGTCCGTAGATAACACGCCTTTTCTTGCAACAAGCCTGTAGATAACATGCCCTTTCTAGCACGATATCTTACAAGTTTGCCATATACAGGGAAAGAAAAAGGGTTCATAAAAGTTTGATGCTTATAACATATAGTTGTAGTGCTTTATCCTCCTACTTATTGTGCCATTCTCTTTAAGGTATTCCCAAATTCTTACTAGATCGCATCCTCTTTTGCATCAATGGTAAATTCTGAATCGCTGAAACCTATTGTGTTGCTGTTGCTACTTATAACCACCCATAAATTATCTCCTTATACCTGTAGTACATAGAGACCTGCATTGTTTTAGTGCTCTTAAAGGTATGATCCTTTCAGATTGCTCTCAAAAATCTGCATAACTTAGAGCTTGTCCACATTCATGTAAAGAGAAATAAACAGTACAACTTTATTTTCTTTTGTCTTCTAACATGCATTATTTGTTTATGAATCTAACATCTTGTTTATGTTCACAGGCTATTGAGGCTCTTGATCCAGATCACCAATGCATAGAATATTGGGACAACAAACTGAAAGCTTTGAGCAATACTAGTGAAGTCAAGAATAACTCATTTGGAGTTGGTGGCGCTTCTGGAGAAACCAAGACAAAAAAATTCAGCATGGCTGCGAAAGAGCAAGATCAAAACAGTCCATCCATATGCAGCCACAATCCGGTTGATGAAGAGGTGCAACTTGTTCTACGTGGACTTTTCAGAAAGGCGAGTCCCACGGAGTTAAAAGTAATGCACAGAATACTCTGCAGTGAGGCACAAAGCCCTGAAAGGAGGCTTGCATTCACAGCATTGATTGAGGAGATCCAGAAGAAACAATGTAGATAAAAATAGAGAAATGAAAAGTAGGTGCCATCATTCGTTCTCATTCAACATAACTTCTTCTTCGATTTGCCAGGCCTGATTCTTTTGAAAATCCAGAAAAAAGAACTAACAGAGAGCTCTCGGGTGTGAGTAGTGCCCTTGATTTGTAGTGTGCCGATGCTTTTAACTGATCATACAGAAGGCCCCGTTGTTTACTGAAAAATTCTTACTAACCTTGATGAAATAATCTCCATTTTAGTTGTTCAAGTTCTGGTTTTAGCCCTCTGTTTCTATTTCTGCTTTCATTTTTGAACATCTAGATGCAAGCATTGTCAAAATTTCCAGTGAATGCATTTACAGGATTCAGGAATTACAAAGTTGAATGCAATGCAGGTTCTAATTTTGTACTAAATCTGCAAATAAACCCTAATCCAACATGGAAGAATACATCAAGAAGCAAGAATATTGCCCAATTGAGATCAAAATTTGCCAAGTTTATGGCAGAAATGATCAATCAAATGACAACCCACAAAATAGAACCAAAGAAACAACTAAGAAGAACCAAAATGATCAATTTATTCCTTCAACTTTAACAACATTCCAGTAATTCTTTACGTCTCCATCTCCACTAATAACTACACTAATTACGAAAGAGAAAATTGTTTCAGAGTACCCAGACAGGATCTTCATCATCTCACTTGATCTTCAACTATTATCAAGCTCCAAGAAAATCACTATCTAAAAAATCTTGAACCCCAAAAGCCCCACAAACAACCCACCAAAAACCACATGAAACTCCCACCACAAACATGCAGCATCTGACCTCTTGCCACCACCATGGCCGCGTTGAATCTCCTCCTGCGTAGGAACAAAAGGCCTTCGAGCACGCCGCCGGTGTGGTGGCGGAGGAGGTGAATGTTCAGGCAAGAAAGGAGTGTAATTTCCACCATAAACCGAGTAGTCAAGAAAATTATAGACTCCATGAACAGAAATGGTGGAAGTGAGATAAAAATCAGGCTCAGAAAGAAGAGAATCGTCTAGAGTGAAGTTTGAAACCGAATTGTTCGTAACGAGAATCGATTTTGTGGGCAAGAGAGTGGGGAGGCGAGAGAGGGGTTTGAGGAGACAAAGGTCAGAGAAAGTGAGGCGTTGAGGGACGACATGGTAGGCAAAAGTGAAAGGGTCCATTTGAAGATTTGGCGGGAGATCTTTGGTGGGTATAAAGAAGGTGGCGGAGAGCGGGAACATGGCGGAGTCCACGGCGCCGGAAAGCATGTCCGCCCAGTTGTGGAAGTCGCCGGCTCCGATCAGAGCGTCTATTATGTTGTTGAGCTGTTGGGGGTTGGAGATGGTGGTGTGTTGGTGGTTAGGATTTTCTTGCTCCAGTGGGGGGATGGAAATTGGTGGTGACGTTGGAATGGTGGTTGGTGGTTTTTCGGCCGCCAATATGACGGCGGTGGTGGTGATTAGAAGGAGGAGAGTGAGGCAGTTGGCCATTGAAGAAGAACTAGGCAAATCTTTGGTTTCTTTGATTGCGAGTTTGGGGCAGAGCAACTAACTGTATAACGAACTCTTCCCGCCAATTGCAGTGAGTAATTTTCTGAAGTTATCAGGGGTATTTTGGGTAATATATTATTGTTGAAAGACAGGTCAGCAGCATCGATTTCCATCTTTTTTTATTATTATTTTTTATTTTTATCTTTTCTCTACACACTTAATTAAATATTTTTTAATTTAAAATTATTTAATTATATAATAATATATTATTTAAATACTTAATTAAATATTTAAAACTAGATTCATATAATTACTATTTAATTTTTTTTTAAATATTAATTAAAATACCAATTTTTAAAAGGGTATACACAAATAATCTTCAAACCTAGTTTAACATTTGAACAATATAAAATATACATATTTTTTAATACATAATTAAATACACTAATAATATTTATACGATTGAATATTACTTTATCCTTAATTCAAAATCATCCAATCATATAATAATATATTATTTATATATCTAATTATATACTCATAAATATATAAAAATAGTTTTATTGTATATTTATACAAGATTAACCATTTACCAATAATGTACCAATCTTGTTTCTCTTTTCGTGCATAAAGAACTATAACAAGGTGCATGTAGTATACTTTATACTATACAATGTCACATTATTATTAATATTCAAATTAATATTCATAAATACATATAGTATTATGCACTCAAAAGATGATATGCTTTTTATTTTAATTTTTGAAACTTATTTCACAAGGGTTATATTTTATAGGTATTAATAAATAGTGATGGATTGATGTATCTTTATTAAGTAATTAAATGGTTTTAAATTAAAATAAATAATTAAATTATCTAAAACGTCAGTTATTGTTTAAAAGAACATCAATATTTCAGTGAATGTCAAACACTCTGGTAGCTTAATTTTTACAGCACCACAGTATAATGCAAGCAAGAATATATTGCAACATTAAACTTCTTTAATTTTCTCTTTTTTATGTATGATGTATAATCACACCAAATCACCAAATCCCACCCATCTATGAAGCAAACACAGCAGTCCGTCGATGACTCTCGGAGAAACTATGTGAGATCATTTTCATCGAGGAGTTCTTCATCCTTACCATCCTCAGTTTTCAGTGCAGTAACTTCTCCGGTTGGAAGCTTTCGTGCAAGCTTGATGATCTGTGATGATTCATTGTCACAATCAGAACAAAGGAGTGATCATTTACCTTCCCTTACACAACCACTATTCGAATTGAAGGATTTAATATTCTCGATGGACTTTGGTTCATAGTTTTCTTAGAACTACAAACCGAACCGAATTAGGTATTAAATCACCCGTTACATCTCTTCAACAGCAACTCAAACAATTTGCCTCAACTAAACAGGATTATGTCCATCAGAAGTTTAGAATATTCATGCTTGGTCAGACAAATTTCTTTGGAAATGCAGATAAGCCGAAGCTCAGGTACTTAAAACATGATGCAATCATCTAGACTAAATTAAGATAATCTAATGCAATTCCAAGGAGCAGACTTGGGTGCAAGCAAAAAATAATAAACAGAATTACCGTATTGTCAAGATTTGAAATAGTGCTTGACTTAGCTACGCGCTTAATTTCTTCAACATCACCTTCTGTGTAGGCAGAAAGAAGTTTACTAGCACAGCGACTCTGGTCACTTCTCAGAAAAGCATCAATCCTACAGTGAGACCAAGACAGTAAATCAACGTTTTCCCCCTAAATTCTTTTATCAGTAAAACAGCAAGTAAAATCTTTAGAAAATTAATCTGTATTACATGGTTCATATTAAGAGTGTACATTATCCCTCTTGAATAGAAAATTTTAGCATTGCATTCAACCTATGAGACATATATTGTGATATTAGAAAACAAATCATGATAGCTACAACGGCAGCAGGTTACCTTCGACAAATGCAACATATCAAAATTTATTCTACCTAGAAAGAAGTTCAAAAGCTGGCAGCTAACCCCCAAGTCATGGGAGAAGATTAATCTTAATAAAAGAAGGCAGTATGCATCTGTCATATAACTATAATATGTGGGTTCAATACAAAATAATTCTTAGAATAGTAAGTGAACGTATAGCTGTTTCCTTTTTTGTATATTTAGTTTGGTGGAACTTACAACTTAGCCAAAAATGCCAGTAATTTGTAAACATTAATCCCCTATCAATCATTGATCATTCTCAGAAATTGAATATCATTTCCATGCTGCCTCAAATTCATTGGAGCCTATAATGATGGTTATAATGAATGCCTTGAAAGCACATGTTCACAATATAAAAGTATAAATATTTTTTAAATATCACTTGTAGGAAAATGTTTGTCTGTCTTTCTACAAATTCAATGTATGGATAATAATCAAAATTTCTATTTTTTAAGTGTAATTAGCTGTACATGTTAACAATCTCTTCATCTGAATCTAGTAAACAATGATTAAGCAGTTCCTTAAAAACCAGTAAGCAAGAGGGACAGAGAGAGAGAGAGAGAAAACCCTATTGTGCCTACCTAAGGTGTTGTTTGGACCATAACAACCACCCAAACTTGAGTATACATTGGCCATTAAAATATAATTTCTGTGGACAATCATAAAATATAAGCATGTAGAGTTATCGAGATTCCACAATTCGATAACAGAAGAAGGCACGAACTAATTTATATAATGTATATCCATTTAAAGCCTTGCTCAGCTTACAAAAAAGCGGTTATTTGGGGCACAGAAATAATCCCACTTTGAGTAGACAAGAGCAGTACAAAGTTTCATTGCATAAATACTCATTATAAGAAGCAGCAACAAAATTATACTTACTGGGAACAGTCGTTGTAGCACTTCTCCGCTTGCTTGAAGTCATGACCATAAAGATAAACAACAATGGCACTCAGATACGCCTGAAATCAACTTGGATATGTTAGAGGTAATGTAATTGTCTTAATATTTCTTGACTGGTAGTGGCAAGATGACTTTACGCATATAAGTTCCACCAAAAAATAATAGAAAACAGAAAGCAAAGAAATCTAGGTGTAGCAAATTACTTCAGCAGTGTTTTTAGAGAACTATATTAGAGTCAACAACCCAAGGTGATTTGAACAATTTAAAATAAATAAGGAAAAGAACTGCTAAAATGAATGACATATAAAGGTTGACAGCTGAATGATGTAAGTACAACACCTTGCACTGGCTGTTGGTGGCATTGCACTTGTCAGCTGCTAAGCCTAATCTTAACAGGAAAGCTGCAGCATCTGTATATCTGTTGGAAATGACAAAGTAATTAACTCTTACAAGGTCTTATCAGAAAAGCATAAGAGTGAAACATGATAATAGTGATTTATATTCATGTCAGAACTTTTATATGTACAATAGTAGCGCAAATCAACATTAGTGTGTGCCCTTTGCATTGAATGAACAAAGACAAGTCCAGATTGTATTAGTGTGTCTATCTGTTGTATATGCCTAAAGTGCTCAAAATATAATTGAGAACATAAAAGCCAAGACTGAAAATTGCCACAAAAAGATTGTCAGTTTAGCCAGAGGTACCAGAAACAAAGAAATGAGTTCTAACAGCCGTAATGAAATTTTGAGCAATATTTAAAGGAACTATAGGAGGGTAAAAACCCTCACTACAGTTACACTTCCATCCCCTCATATGGAAACAAAACATAAGCCTTACTGCATCAAATGAATATAAATGTTAAATCATGTAAAGAATAATACTCATTCTCACTGGATAAGCAGCAATCATCCCCTCTTAAAGCCAACATTTTTACAGGTCTACCAATAAGATTAAACTTAAGAGTTTACATCCACAACAATTATGAATTGTTATAGCCTATTCTTATTCAAATAGTATTTGAACGACTGGCAATCAATTGTCCAATTAGACACCACTGAACTTAAACCACCAGATATATCACTCTTCTAATGCATTCTATATGTGGCACATTTCAAAGCCCACAAATCTATAAGGTTTGTGTTTTAGTCCTCATAACTAAACCATTTCCATTCCATCTCACCAAACAACTTTAGGAAGGAAACAGATGAACCGGAAAGGATTTCCAAGAAAACAAGTATTACATCTCAAGTAGTTGGAACACAGTTTATTCACAAATCATACTGTGTTAATGAATGACCATTTATTTTCAACATTATAATTGAAGATTTTTACAGGAAGAATGAAGCTTGTAAGCCATTAGTAAATATGTCAATGTAAAAACTTCAAATTGGCATTACATCAACTGAAATCAACATTCTCTATTTAAAGATTTATAATACCATGCTTTAGGAATATACTTAAAGAAGAATGAAAGAAAAATTAAGGTGAATGGGACATCTCTTACATTACTTATCAATGAGAATGACCGAATTTCAATTATTGTGAGAACTCATAAAGTAGACCACTATAAAATTTTTCATCTAAAACATACATATTTAACAGTGAACCATATTAAACATCAGATAAAGAGATTTAAAAATTTACAACTTACTTCTCAAGCTTTATATAGATATTAGCAGCGGCACGATAAAGATCAAACGCCATTTGTTCCTTGCCATCCTCTTCCAGAATCTCACACGCATCAGTGTATAGTTGAATCGCATTATCTGGGGCAGCATCTTCTAGCACACTACAAAGAGGAGAGAGAGACAACTGCTATTACAACCAATTTCAAAGATGTGAGTTACAAAGATCAAAGATGAAATGAAAAAACATAAATTTATATATGATAGCTTAAATGGATATCTTTTTTTTCTAACTATAATTATATATGATAGCTTTTATATATATATATATATATATATATATATATATATATATATAGAGAGAGAGAGAGAGAGAGAGAGAGAGAGAGAGAGAGAGAGAGAGAACTGCTAGCATTACATTCATGGTATATGGTGACACTGACACTCTCAAATGGACATCTTTTTTTCTAACTGAAATTATAAGTTCCTTGTTAAATGTCTTTCCTTTGATATGTGTGCCTTTATCCGTACTTATTAATAGTAAATGAGTTTGAAACAAATGACAACATAAAAAGTAGGAAAGGTGATTTATGAGTAATTACTTGTACATGCATAAACGCTAAAACATCATAAAGTAATTGGGCTCTCTATACAAAACAGAAAGTAAGTACTAACAATGAATTGCACATTTCTAAACAACCAATTAAAATTAATAGTTAATGATATGTGTAACTTCAGCATTATAGGTTTCAAATTAACAAACTGCAGTAATGGGATGACCATACGGTATATTACTTGAACAGAAAATCATATATAATAGATTCACTGAAATTTCTCTCCAAAGTTATAAATGGTTACATAAATGGATGCCGCTATCTACCAAATTGTAAATGAATAAATTCCACAAAACGAGTTTAGTTTAGAAGCAAAGACAGTGAGATTCAGAGTCATTGTAACAACAATATGAACAATATCAATCTATTTACCGTGCACCCTTTGCAAGAGCATCTGATGCAGGTTGTGGTCTGCCACACTCAGTGTATAACTCAGACGCCTTTCTATAGAAATCAGCAACTTCAGTCCAATTACTCAATTCCTTAGCTAGACCAGCAGCAGACTCCATATGCTTAGCAGCATCCCATGGTCTGATTCGCTCCTTAAGGATGTAAAACACGCATGATACTCAACACTACACAATACACAGACTATAGCTGTACTATGCAATGAGGATACGAGGAAAGCATCTCTTGCCCTTTCGATGCTTTCTCAAAAGCAATTTTAGCCTTCTCATAATCCTTGGCAACCCTATACCCATTAGCTACAGCATAACATATATGAATCAGTAAATCACCATCCAAAAACAAGCCATTCCACTAAATTCCACACTCAAAAACACATAAACCTGACATACCAGCCTGCTCATACAACTGAGTAGCACTTTTCCAATCAGCACTCCATCTTGTAAGACTCAACTTTGTTCTACAAAAATTTCAAAATAAAAATTCCATATTCATGAAAAAAATCACACAATGAACCGTTATTTCTTCATTACTCCATCGCATTTACACAAGAAAAATTACAATACTAGCTTGGATTATAAAATTAAACACAAATCTCGTAATACATGCGACTAGAACTTTCAAAAAATTACAAATCTCCCCCGCCGCCGGCCACTCTTACAATTCGTAATCTTATAATGTCGATACTTAAAGCAGCAAAATGATATGAAATTAAAAGTAGTAGAATCGCCTAGATTCGATTAATCAGATGATGAAACCAAACGAGATGAACTCTTAATGAAATTTGAGAGAGAAAAAGGTTACAGTTTGTCAGCTTTGGCCATCAACTTGTGAGGATCTGAACTCGCCATGGCTCTGCTTCAGAGTCCACCTATCGACAACGCAACCGCTTTTATTTTGCTTTAATATTGGTTTTTGTTTTATAATTTGGTGAAAATATTGTTGATGTCACGGTTTGACGGGACTCGGCGGTTGAATCATGACATAGTTTGTCCAGTTGGGCTGCAGGTGGATCCAATCCAATTGAAAAACCAACAGATTCGGTTCGATTTTCAATTTAAACTCGGAATTCAATTTGTAGGCTCGTCAATTGCATCAGATAAGAGTAGGGCTGTCAGTTCGAGTTCAAGCTCAAACGAGTCTGAAATGAGTTAGCTCTAATCGAGTTTGAGTTATTTGTCAGATTTTTTAATTAAAAATTTTAACATAAAACGACATCATTTTGATCAATATGTATTAAAACGATGTTATTTTAATAACTAAAAATGAATCGAATCGAATTCAAACCTAATTCGAGCTTAATTTTCACGAGTTTGAGTTCAACTAAATTCAACCCTAGATAAGAGTAAGATCTAATTATTCAGCCCAAAAAATTTAATTTCAGGCCTAAAAAAATTTGGGTTTTAGATAAGTTTGAACGTAAAAATTTGTCAATTAAGTTATTGAGTTCAGACTTAAGCAAAGAGCCTGAAAATATTGTGGACTAGAGTGTACTTGTTATGTATTTAAATTTGTAGGGATTGTAAGGGTACCTTTTGTAGGTTCTTAAGTTATATGGGAATGGCCAATATGTAACTTGAAGTCTGAAAAATTATGATGAACTTATTTGAACAAAAAATATGAGACTCGAATAGGTAGACTTGAAGCTTAGACTCAAAATTTTTTTATGGGTCCAAGAATGAATAAGTTAAATCTATAGTGTTATTAGTATCGTATGATATGTGATACGTATCATACAATATGATATGATACGTATCGTACGATATGTATTTTAAAATTTATTGAACTCTGATATGATACGAAGTATGTATCGTACAATATGATAGATATAAATAAAATTAACTATACAAACCGATATACGTTTTTAACTAAATTAGACATGTAATTAGAGATAGATACAAACTGGATCGAGCTTGAATACCCTTTGACTTGAGTTTGATTCAGATATAACATGAGTCGATTCGATTTGAATTGATGATTCAGATTTGATTTGATTCGATTCAACTCTAATTGATGGTTCGAATGGATGTTCGAATTTGATTTGATTTGATTCGAATTTATAGTTCAGACTCGAATTGATAATTTGATTCAACTTGAATTGATGATTCGTAGCTCAATTTGGCTCGGATTTATGGTTTGAGTTTATGATTCAAATTTGTGGTTAGAATTCATGATTTATTAACAAAATAACATTATTTTACTCAAAAAATAAGCAACAAAACCGCCTATTTAAGGCTAACTTAAGCCCAACTAAACCAAACACCTTATAACTTGAGTTCGACTTGATTCCAAAAACAAATAGAATCTTTTTATTCGAATTTAACTTGAATTCAAATTAAATAAATTCGAACTAAATCAAAGTAAATCGAGCTCACTTCTAATAGCCAACTTAATTTCGATATAGCTAAAAACCGATTCAACCAATCGTATCTATTTTCTTTTGTAAAACAAAAATAATTTTCTTATCGTAATTGGATATTTAATATATAATTACTTATTATTTATTTATTTTTATTGCATTAGTTATTTTGGATGAAGAAGTTTAGTCATAATTTTTACTTTATATTCTTTCTTGACCACATTAGTAACAATTTGATGAGATGGTTTTTAGTTTTTCATTTATGTTTTAAAAATATTGGTGATAGTAAATTGAATGGAAAATAAAATGAAAAATATAACCAAAAAAAACTTTATTTTGATTTTTAAATTTTTTATTATTTTATTTTAAAAAATGTATTATACGATATACGATATAAAAAATTAAATTTTTAATATATAATTCGACTATTATGATCAAACCCAGTTTAATAGGCCAATTGATGGACCTAGTTATTTTCATGTCAATAATGGTTGTAATTATTTATATAATTTTCACATACTAATGTTATGTAATGACCAAATTTATATAAAATTTTAAGATTGGTTAGAGTTTTACTATTTTTAGAGATCTAATGATAAATTTTTAAACTGACACAAACACATCCATAATTTGATATTAATCTAATGCTCCCATCAACTTTCAGCCTTTGATGAATGAAATTTTTTAGGAACACCTCTAAGATTTCATATTGGTAGTTTTTTAATGATATATTGATTTATAGTAGGAATTTTAACAAGCACTTACCACACCTGGAGACAACTTTGAGAATTTTTTCTCAACACCAGTTAGTCCCAAATAGAAAGAAATATTCTTTTGCTATAACTAGATTAGAATATTTGAGTCATATCATTTTAGTTGATGGCGTAGTTGTTGATCCTAAAAAAAAGAGGCCAAATAACTATTTCCCACCCAACGTTTGGTGCAAACCCAATTTTTCACCAATTAACTATCAAAAATCTAAATATTTACCTGACTGTTAAATTTTACTGTTACTGTCAAAAGTAAAATCGTTGTTTAATAAAAATAACGATAAAATTATAAATTCATCACATTCCCCCCTCCTCTCAGTTTAAAAACTAATAATTCCCCCATACCATCCCGTCACCCAAAGTTTCAAAAATGACTACTTTCCCCTTAAGGTTTGCATTTTCTCCCTTGCTGCTTCTTTGACAACTAGAGCTGAAAAACCTCCATCCTCCCATCTCCTAGACAAGGACAAATTATTGGCGAGAATCTGTGCGTTGCATAGATTGCATTGGCTGATACACAGATCGAAGAGGCATTGTGGACAAGAGTATATTTGTCATGTATTTAAATTTATAGGGATTGTAAGAGTGTTTTTGTAGGCTTCTAAAGTTATATGGGAATGACCAATATATAACCTGAAGTCCAAAAATTATAATGAACTTATTTGAACAAAAAATATTAGACCCGAATGGGCAAAATAGAAGCTCTAATTCAAAAATTTTTTATGGGTCCAAGACTGAACAAGTTAAACCCAATTGAGTAGGCCTAATTGATGACTCTAGTTATTTTCATGTCAATAATTGTTGTAATTATTTATATAATTTTCATCTACTAACTTCATGGAATGACCGAAACTATGTAAAATTTTAAGATTGATTAGAGTTTTTTTATTTTTAGAGATTTAATAATAAATTTTTAAACCGTCACAAATATATTGATAATTTGATATTTATATAAAATGTTAATGATAGCTTTATAATTTTAATAAGATGAAAAAATCATCCCAAAAAAATCAAATAAAATTCATTTCAGAATTAGATGACGAATAGAAATTTGACTTTATGAATTTAAAAAGTGAGAATTTGTCGTATCATCAAACCTCGGTTGGGATATAGTCATTTACCCTTTAAATAATGATAATATATAGATGATAATAATAGATACAAATAAACTATCATAACACCTATCCTACCAAGGTTTTCGTCTTCCACACAAATCCACAACAATTGTTGTCGTCTACCATAACCAAATAAGTCAAAATTTCAAGGCCTCTATTTTTGTTATGATGAAAGATATAAACCTAATCACTGATGTTGATTTAAACAGCTATGAGCGATATGTTAGGAGGATGAAGCCGAGGAATGAACAGAAGATGACAGTGACGAAGTTCACACAATGGAAGATAGAGTAATTGGGCTATCGCAAAATTTGGTAGTCAAAACAGGCTCACCAGAAACAATGAAAATCAAAGGCAAAATTCTGGGAGAATCAGTGATTGTGCAATGACAAATTTCCAAGTAACATTGAGAGATGGACAATGTGTAAAAGTAGCTGGAATCTATCATAACATTCGATTAGAATTGGATGACATTGAGTTTACCCAAGATTTTATTTTCCCTTCTAATTAGGGAATGCCAATGTGATCCTAGGAGTTGATTGACTGTCATCATTAAGAAAGGTCCAAAGCAATTGGAAAATGCAAACCATGTGATTCAAATGGCAAGGAGGACAAATTCAGATTACAGGGGATCCCACCATGTTGACCATGGAAGCTTCATTCAAGGGAATGTGGAAGTCCATCAAAAGGGCAATGACGGGTTTTGGATTGAGTTCGCTGACATGGACAGATTGGCATATTAGGAGGATGTAGAAGACCACTCGACAACATCAACCCTATTAAAAAATTTCAACACTTATTTGTAGAATCAAACGGTTTACTACCTCAGCATTAGCATGATCATGTCATTTGCCTGGTTGATGGAGCCCAACCCCTAAATATTTGATCTTATCGATATCCTCTCCATTAGAAAATGAAGTGGAAAGGCTATTACGTGAGATGCTTCAAGTAGGTATCATTAGACCAAACATTAGTCCTTTTTCCAGTCTAGTTTTGCTTGTTTGCAAGAAAAATTGTGGATGGCAATTTTGTGTAGACTACTGCACTTTCAACGAGTTGACAATCCTAGATAAGTTCTCTACCCCTGCTATTGATGAATTATTGGATGAATTGGGATTAACAACTTTTTTAGTAAAATTGATTTGAAGTTTGGGTATCACCAAATTCAAATATAAGGAACCGACATTAAAAAACAACCTTTCGAATGCAGAAGGGACGCAACAAGTTTCTTGTCATGCATTTTGGCCTATCTAATGCCCTCACCACCTTCGTGTCTTTGATGAATGAAATTTTTCAAGAACACCTTTGAGATTTCATATTGGTATTTTTTGATGATATATTGATTTATATAGTAGGAATTTTAACAAGCACTTAGCACACTTGGAGACAGCCTTGAGAATTTTTTCTAAGCATCAGCTGGTCTTGAACAAAAAAAAAAGGTTCTTTTTCCATAGTCAAATTAGAATATTTGAGTCATATCATTTTAATTGATGGCGTACCGTTGGTCCTAAAAAAATATAGTGAATGGTGAAGTGGCCACTACCTCTGGACATAAACGAGTTTAAAGGATTTTTGGCTTTTACAGGGTACTATCAATGATTTGTTCACAATTACGGTCAAATTGTTGCACCATTGACTCAGTTATTGAAAAAGAACTCCTTCTATTGGAATGATGAGGCAAAAATTGCTATCACAAAATTAAAACTGTCCATGACCACAGTTCCAGTTTTAGCAATACCAGATTTCACTAAGGAATTCATTATGGAAATTGATGATTCGACGATTGGGTTAGAAGCAGTATTAATACAGGAAGGACAACCACTCCCATGTATGAGTCAAGCCTTAACTCCTTGAGCCCAGGCAAAATCTGTATGTAAAAGAGAATTGATGACAATAGTTCTAGCCTTGCGAAAATGGAGGCATTATTTATTCGGATGACATTTCATAAAAGCTTAAAGTACTTAATAGAGCAAACAATAATCAATGGTGATAAACCAAAAGAGGTCATAAAACTTTTAGGCTATGACTGTGATATTCAGTATTGTCCAAGGGTTGAAAATAAAGCAGTTGATGCACTATGATGCCACGAACCTCTGTAGCATTGTCAGCTATCTCAACAGGACATTGGTTGGATGTCGACACAATGGATGAAGAAGTTCGTACCGATGAGTAATACAAGGACATCATTCAGGATCTTTCAAGGGACCCCATTAGTCATGTTGATTACTGGCTAAAAAAAGGAATGTTATTATACAAAGGCCACTTAGTTCTCACAACAAAGTCCAATCTTATACCCAAAATACTAGTAGAATTCCATTCCACTCCCTTCAGCGGGCATCTAGGATTTTTTCGAACATACAAACATGTGGCAACAGTATTTTATTGGGTGGGCATGAAGAAAGTCATTCGAGACAATGTTGCAAGCTGTGAAATCTGTTAGAGAGGCAAACGCCAGACTATGAGTCTTATAGGGTTGGTACAATTACTTCCAATACCAAAAAAGTACAAGAAGATATTTCAATGGATTTTATCGGTGGTTTACCAGAAAAAAATGTGATACGATTTTGGTTGTAGTAGATTGCCTCACTAAATACAATCACTTCATGGCACTACTACACCCATACACTGCCAAGGATGTGGCCGATGTTTTCAATAAATAGGTAGTACGATTTTATGAGTATCCAAGATTGATTGTATCAGATCAAGATTGAGTATTTATGAGTCAATTTTGGATCAAGTTGTTTCATTTGGTGGACACCACTCTTAAATTTAGTATAACATATCATCCACAAACTAATGGACAAATCAAAGGAAACCATGGGTTGGAGATGTATTGAGCTAGGTGACGTAGTATTTCTAAAATTACAACCTTATCACCTTCAAAAGTTGGCGAAAGGGCCTTATGAAAGATTAAGCCCACGATTTTATGGACCCTATCACATTTTGGAGATATTTGATCCTATAGCTTACATGCTAGCATTACAGCCAAATTAAAAACAAAACATCCTGTCTTCCATGTTTCACGGTTAAAAAAGGAATTGGAAATAATATTCAGCTGCAACCATTACCTGCCTGTCTATCCAATGGCTTGGAGTTACAATTACAACCGGAGGATTTACTGGCCACCGATTTTCGTTGACAGGACAACTGGAGGTTTTATTTAAATGCAGTCGATTGCCAGATTGTGAAAATTTATGGGAAAATTTTGTTGAAATCGCAGAACAATTCTCTCAATTTTACCTTGAGCACAAGTTGAGACTTCTTGGGAGGTAATGCTAAACTCTTACCAAACAGGTTTATTTCAGGAAAAGAAGCAAAATAACAATACACAAGCTGTCAACACAGAAACAAAGAGTCCGGAGGAAAAACGAAAAGCCGACAACAGTGAGTTTAAAAATTTTGTATAATTTGAGAAGCAGGTCTTGGCCTTCGGAAGCAGCAAACTACAATTCAAATCATTTCCAGTTTCAGTTACAATTGAGTCTTTAGTATCCAAGTTTATCATTGAACTTCCTTGGAAGTTGTATTGGCTGTACTCAGAAATACAGTTGCTGGAAATCTTCTTGTGTTGAAAATTCTTCTAATATTGAATCTTCCATCCTTCTTGTGATTGAGGCTGAGCTATAGCTTTGGTATTGTTGTTGATCGACGAAAAGTGGTCTGTAATCTAGCCTGAAGCATTGTACAGGAGGATGGCTGCGCTGCAAACATTCAACAAACCGCATTAATCCAGGTTCCTAACATGTGTCATCTCAATTATATGTTGTTCCAGTGAGGACAATTTGTTACAATAAGAAAAATAGCACAAAACAAACAATTTGGCTTGTCAAACAATCTTAGAAAGCAAAGCAAGAAAGGCACCAGCAATGAAAGATACCTTGGTCAGTTTGATGAGGCATTTTACAACCAGATCAGAGAACCTCTGATATCTGGCAGCAAAGGACTCATTAGTCGCAGCTGAAGGCACCTTGAAGGATCTAATGTACGCAAGAGATTAATAAGGACAACAAAGGATGAAATTCAATCAGAGCATTATCCTGTATCAACAATAGCAAGTCAATTAAGCAATAAAAATACATTAAGTTTACTGAACATGTATCCATACGAGATAAGTTTTCACCAGAATGTTAAGCACCAACACATTGAGAGCTTTCAAAAGTTGGCTGCCATTAATCCATATGAGGAACCCTTTCATGCAAAAGCCAAAGTAGAAGCTCAGTAATTAGACTGTCAAGCGTACTCTCCAGGACAGCATGAGCAAGCCTATTATTTGAAATGTCCGAACAAAGTTCATAAAGTTAGTATGTTGCAGCAAAATGATTCAATGCAAGAGTTTAGCACCTAAGTAAGACTGAGTAGAAAAAGGAGAGTAAAAAGCAAAGACTAAAAGAACAACAGCTGGTAAATTCAAAGCAACTATGTAACATCATGATATGCCACACCTAAAATCTTGTAACCAGTAGCCAATGCATTCAGAGGAGCTTTTCTTATTTCAGCATCATGTTCTGCTGTCAGGCTTGCAACAATCTGCTAAACACGGAACATATATAAGTTTTCCAGAAAACAACCAAAAGAGTGAAACAAGATAAAAATGCTCTTTTTGCACCTCAGCCCCATGATGATCCATCATGAACCCAACAAGGTCAACACACTATGTCTGCATACGGTTATCTTTAGAATGCAAACCCTCCAATATGTAAGGAAATGTTTTAGTAGCAGAATAAAAATTGAAAAATTGTTTTGTCAATTCCCACATTACTTCTCAATGTTATGCCCTGATTGCAGCACATGAACATACAAAAGGTCAAAAATGTAACAACTGACATCCATTGCAGATTGCTGCATACTTAAAGAAGCAAAAAATCTCATCACATCATTCTGCAACAAAGGCACAACTAATTTTTCATAGGAAACAAAGAAATATATCTAGGAATAAATCTTACGTTGAAGATGCTTTTCAATTTGAAATAGATTATATAATTCCAATAAAAAAATAAACAAGCATTTATCTTTCTTCAAAGAACTTACCACCATGGCAGAGCTAGCTGTTTTCAGCAGATCTGAATGGAGCTTGCCAGCCTATAGAAGCAGCAGGGGAGGAGAGGAAAGACAAGGAAAAACACAGGGAATTGGGAGAGAGATTAGGGGGCTTCGGCCACTCTAGTCAGAAAAATTATCACTGCAGAAATTAAATTCATGTAGAACAGTTTTCACCAGATGCAACGGTTTGTCATCAGCTCCAGCTTTATTTTAAATATTATTACATGAGGCAATAGAAAGCAGTAAAGATGTCAGTTAATGAAAATTCAAGCTCTAAGATCAGGAAAAACAGACATTCAGCCCCCGCCTCTCCAAATTACAAGGAGCAGATAATTGTAGACATAAACGTTCTCCTAATTTCTTTCATTCTCAATTCTTGCAGGCATACATGAATGCTCTGAAGAATGCTGTCAAGATTGACATCATATGCAGTACCTTGAAGAACCTATAGAAACAGGAAACAAAATTTAGCACATAACTAGCCAAAACACAAAAAAATCAATGCCAACAAACAAACAAATATACTAACACTGCAAAAAAAGTGCACATACTAGCCTTAATATATTATCTATCATCTCAGTTACATGTCCCAGTGAGGGCAATTTTTGAACTAGGATGACTCATGCAACCAATCAAGTTATAATGAGCTCTCCAGCCCCACAACTGCTTATCAGTTTGTTACAATTAGAAAAATACTACTAAACAAACAATTTGGCTTGTCAAAACAATCTTAGAAAGCAGAGCAAGAAAGGCACCGCTAATGAAAGATACCTTACTGAGTTTGATGAGGCATTTTACAAGCAGATCAGAAAATCTCTCATTTCTGGCAGCAAAGGACTCATTAGTCACAGGTGAAGGCCACCTTGAAGGATCTAATGGACGCAAGAGATTAATAAGGACAACAAAGGATGCAGTGCGATCGGCATTATCCTGTATGAACAATAACAAGTCAACTAAGCATAAAATACATCAAGCACGTTGTGTTAGATTTGAAGAACTGCAAAACAAACCTCCTCAGAAGTATATCCACAACTTCAATAATTTCCCTTTTTATAGATGGGAGCTCCTGTACTTAAAAATTGATTCGATCAAGATTACATATTAACAAACTTGAAACAGATTCAAGAACTAAAATCATGAGAAGACTACCTTCTGCAGCATCTCGAGTCCATCAACTTGCTTCTTAAAATCTGTGCAAATCCTCTCTGAAAAATCTCATCATATCATTCTGCAACAAAGGCACGTCTATCACAACTAATTTTTCAAAGGATACGAAAGAAATATATCCAGCCATAAATCCCAGAACAAACCTCAAGATCCTGGATCTGCTCTATCCATGGCTCTTCTAACTTAAATCTACCAACAACTGTTCTCTTCCTTTCATCCTGTAAATTAAAAAGTTTATATAAAACATGTTCTCGGTATATAACACTTCACACAATATTCAATGCTTCAAATTTCATCAATCAATACCTTATTTGAATCCTCGACATTTAACAAAGCCTGTTATTGGACAGCTATGTCTTCAACAGACGCAATTGATTCTGCCCTTGCACCCTTAGTTGGAATGCCCTTGTATCCAAGCCATCAAAAAAACACTCAGCACCCTCATTGCACGCAGAAATGTTTGTATCAAAGGCATGCCAAACATACCAAAGATATAGTCCTGCTTCCATGCTGCACCAAACCATTAGAAGTAGATTTTGCAACCTTCAAGCTGTCTGGAGATGTAGGCCCCATTGACATTACTTTTGCAGATTCAAGTAATACTAAGAGAAACCCAATTAGCATGCAAAATATAAAAGGCGTACAAGGGAAAGGGAAAATTACTAGAACCAGTTTGCCATATACACACCATGAGATCCACAATACGCTTTCAATCTTTCAACAATAAGAGCTAAAGCTGGACCGTCGCATCTTTAAGATGCTTCTCAGTCTGGAAAAGATTATATAGATCCAGAAAAAAAAAAATAAAGCTCAATTACAGCTTCAATCTCAAAAGTATGAGAAAGCACCAGAAATTTTATAGGGTACACACTGCTTCTTGTCTGGTGACTCTGATTATTTCAAAAATGCACGCTTCCGCCGCCTATCAAACATCTGATTATTCATCCTATAAGAGATTCCTGACATTGATGTGGCTCAAATAGGGTGAAATTAATAAACAAATTGTGCAACACAAGAAATCAGGCAAAAAAATGAGGTCAATAGATGACCAGCATTTATCTTTCTTCAAAGAACTTACCGCCATGGCAGAGCTCGCTGGTTTCAGCAGATCTGAATGGAGATTGCCGGCCTATAAAGGGCTGAAGGAGAGGAGAGGAAAGGCAAGGAAAACCACTGGGAGGGGAAATTAAAGGGCTAAGGCCTAGGGGGTTCTGGCACTCTAGTCAGAACAATTATTACTGGAATTAGTTTCAGAATAAAGCAGTGAGGAGGGCTGCTATGTTTATTCTTTCCAATCAATAAATACATTTCATTGAAAGTGCTGTTGTATGTATTCTGTGTAAATAAACCAGAAGGCTACTCTTGTTGAATGCATATTTGATTTCAGAGCAGCTAAACAAACCAGGAAGACAAGGCATTTGAGAGAACAAAATTACACCCAGCAGCTTAGGTATGTGACAGTATTCAAGGACAAGAAGCAAAATTCTCCAACGAGTTTACTTGAATATAGATATAAAATAACTCATCCATGTTTGTGAGCCCTGACAGCGAAAAACTTACATTGTAAGGTCCTTTCCCCAAAAGAATTAAAACATAAAAATAAAACATTATGGGAGACAATATTTACTTGTCAAGGCTGAATTATGAGATTGAAAACTCACAAATTTTCAAGTTTCCCCTGCATATATATAAAACAATAAAGTTAAAGAAAGGAAGGAGAAACAATGAATAGGTTCAAATTTTAAAATTCATATCAATTGATAAATCAGTCAAATTGTCAATTGAAGTTTTAACCTTATTTAAATAAGTATTTCAAGAATATTTATAATTTATCTACTAACTGATGAAGAAGAAGAGATATGGATGGGTCATACCTAGTTTTCGGTTGACTTGATAATCTCTCCGTCAAGTTGAATCTTGGGGATATGAGCAATCTTGGACCAATCTTCACCTGTTTCTGGTTTGCATCTTTCCGTCAACTCCGGACAGCTTTCAATTTTTAGTTCTCGCAAAGTGTTTGTTGAATACTGAAGAAGCCACTGCGGCAATTTCACCAGTTGTGGTAAATTAAAAATTTCAAGGAATCGAAGGGGAGGCCCTGTGCTATCGAGTTCATCATGATTGTCTGATCCTGTGCTCAAATCAAGATTAAGCCTTTCACAACGCCCGATACGAAGGTCTTCTAATGAGCTTAAGTTTCTTACACCACGTGGTAATGAGATTTAACTTGGACATTCCAAAATTATTAGTCTTCGAAGGGCTCTCAGACGACCAATATCTTCACACAAATATTCTAAATTGCTGCAGCAGAGAATCATCAAATGTCGAAGAGAATTCAAGCAGCCAATTCCATTGCTTGGTAGATGCTTTTGCATTGTTGTTAAGATGAACCATCTAAGACTAATTAAGTACTTTACTTCTCTTGGTAACCCTTCTAGTTGCTCACAACCCAACAGTGATAGATATTGCAAATTTTGTAGCTTGCAAATGGAACTTGGGAGTTTTTTAATAGGGTTAAATGCTAGTTCCAAATATCTCAAATGCTTCAGATTACCAATTCCTTTAGGCACTACTTCTATACTTAGATAAAGTAAATCTAACGTCCGCAAGAATTGAAATCTTGAGATAAGTAATTTCAAAAAAGATTGGCTAATCCAATCATTGAAGAAAACAAAACGCTTCTCACATTACTTAAGCTACGTATAAAGTTCAGAGTAACTACTTCACCATCAACACCACGAAAAAATAAATGTCGATAAGAAGTTTTGGAAGCAATTTGGTTACTCCCTTTCACTGTTAAGCACTCATTTTGGAACAATGATGTGGCAACATCATGCATCAAATCATGTATTTTAAAAGTATACACATCATTATCAAACCTTTCAATATCTTGAAAGAAAGATCTCCACATTAATTCTTTTATATATTGCATGCCAATATTTTCCAAATCTTCATTTTTATCGTGGGCATGGAGAAGCCCATTGGCCATCCAAAAGTAAACCAAAATACTACTAACAAATTTGAAGTCTTTCGGAAATATAGAACAATAGACAAAACATTGTTTCAAAGGAGGTGATAACTTATTGTAACTTATTCTTAGAGCAAGTAAAATGCTATTATCCTTTTGATCCGACTTCCATACCTCATTATCTCTCACATTTGTCCACTCTTGTTCAGAAGGTAAGGAATGGAGAAGACTTCCTAATGTTTTTACTGCCAGTGGAACACCTCCGCATTTTTTTACAATTTCTTTTCCAATCTCTATAAGTTTGGGATGTTGTTTTTCTTGCCCTTCTTTAAATGCACATTTAACAAATATTAACAAACACTGATCAAGAGCGAGACCTTCTAACTTGTGTGTAAATACAACATCCATAATTAAGGCAACACGTTCACTACGTGTGGTTACTAAAATTTTACTTCCACTAACACATTCATTTAGTAAACATTTTAATTCCAACCACAACCTGTGAACTTCATTCCACACATCATCCAAAACTAACAAATATCTTTCATGACTTATAATATCACGTAGTTCACTTTGCAATTGGTCTAAACTCTTTTGAATATATTTTTGCCCAGTTGCAGAATTGATGATGTCAATTAAAAGTTTTTTTAAACAAAATTCATCAGACACACAAACCCACATTCTCAAACTGAAATTGTCACTCACCAATTTATCATCATACACCCATTTTGCAAGTGTGGTTTTTCCTAGACCTCCTATCCCAACAATAGAGATGACAGAAACATTTTCATGACCATAACTTGGTTGCAATAAGCTTTCAATAATCATCTCTTTATCTTTATCTCTACCAATAACATCAGAATCACGAATAAAAGAGTGAGTTTCCCTATCCCAACCTATAACATGACTGCTATCGATTTTTTCAGTGAGATTATAATCATTCTTATCAACTGTTATTTTTGCTAACCTCTTGTTGATCTCTTTAATTTTATGCCTCAACGTAAAACGGAAAACAACTGGATTTGATGATGAACAAAAGTGGCATACCTTTTTTGCAATGCTCTGACGATTCACCACTTGGTTACGCAGATTTTCTACCTCAACTTCATCTAAAACATCTTCTGCATCATAGCAAACCTCCTTAAGCTTTTCCAGCCAAACTCTCAGCTTCGGGTTATGATTCTGTTTCTCCTCGGCATCTGAGAGAACAACCTTGATAGTATTTAAAGTGTCAGTAAGCTGTTTTACATCATTCTTGACACCAGATGCCAAAGACACTTCATCATAAACAAGGGTTATCAGCTTATCCAACACTTTCTCAGCAATAACAGAGACAATTATTTCTGCCATATTTTTGAAAGAAAGAAGGTTGCAGGTTGTTCAGTTTTAGAAGTGGTGAGATTGAATTGTTGTATGAAATAATCATCTAAGTTCATGGCATTATATATATAGTAAGATTCCTTGACTTGCGTGGGGATTACATGAAGTATGAACAAATGGTGAAGACTATTATATATTCTTTGTCTTGAATGAATGTAAGGTACATATCCATCAAGTTTTTATTTTCATTTTCCCCTATAGTTCCCTTTGGTTTGAGTAATCTCTTATTACAAAAAATAAAAAATAATCTCAAAAATAGATTATCTAAAATATTATTGGGTATATATTATTATTGTATTTGATATTCTAAAATATTCTTTATATGATTTGTTATATTAATTAAAAATGAGGTTATTGTTGTACTAAAAAGAAAAGAGCAGAATTGTAACAACATCAAAATTATTTTACTAATATTTTGATAACTAAGGTAGGGGTGATTATTAGATTATCCCATGTATTATCTGCTGTCATAGCATCATTAATAATAAAATATTACCTATATCATTTATTTTATGGCAAATCAAATAATATTGCTGAATGAATATTTGATAACCTTGAACCAATTGCCTTCTAAGAAGCATTTTCATTGCCTTGTTTCTTTTGATTGTTTTGTATATTCTTTGTCCTAGATGCAAGTAAGTAAGGCTTTGAGTATTAAAAGTGGTGTTACGTAATTTATTACGTAAATATGTAAAATAAATTTGCATGAACAAAATAAATTCAATTTAATCCCATGATCATTGCATTGGTTATAAAACACCGAATTAAATTATTTTAGGGATATGGGTCATGTTTTCTGTATTTGTAAAACTTCTGAAATATGGTTTTCACTGGATAAAACTATTGTATTTTTTGAGATATTATGTTAGGTTTTCGAGAGGGACTAAGCTAATATACAGTAAGTTATTAAACACATCTCAAAGGTCTAATAAATATTAAAATTTACACTAATGTTGTCCACTTTATCATAAATTGTGAACTGTATTATACAATTTCGAATGATAGCATAAAACCAATATGTAAACTTTAATTTGATTATTCAATTATCTGAATTTATCAAATCAAATTATTATTATTGTTAATATTAACATACAAAAGAAATTTTCTAACAAAATATTCTTCAACCTTATTGTTTATAACAAAGTAAACAATGAGTTTAATTAAAGTATATATCCTTTCATTGATTCATATCTCAAAACTTTGGGAAAGAAAATTCTTTCCTTCACCCATATTCTATACTTTAATTGATTCCCTATTATCACTCATATTTCAATTCAAGTTATTAAAATAAAGGCACTACAAAAAATTATTCATTTGAATGCATATTATATGCAAAGAGAAAAACAAATTCTTTGTTTTTACTTGTAGGGTCTTTAACTTTGTCCTAAAATATAGAATAAATTGATGTTACATATAACATGACTATGAGGTATTAATAATCATATCAAATTCATATTGTATAAGAGAGTTTATGCATGATTTGTATATTAATTATGAATTAATTTGCTAGTGATTTTTTCTTAACTAAGTTTCAAACACTGGCAATGTTGTTACTCAATTTTTAAATTTGGCTTTAAACTTAACATAAGAAGGTCATTTTTGTCATTTCATCTCATTTGTATAAAGTTAGTGAAACACTTAAATCTAATCATACCCAATCTTGTATAATCTCTTATATCATATAACGGTGACTTGTATTTTGTAACGGGTTATCCAAATTCAAAAAGTGTTAAATCCAAATGCAAATTTTCATGGAGACATATGATAATAGTGGCGAGAATCCTAATTGCTTGTTAGTTGAATTGATCGAATTGGTTAGGTGCAGTTTATGGTGAAGGAGAATAAGTGACATAAGTAATGCAACTGTCCGTGCATCTATCAAATCCTAGTTTTTTGTCTTATTAAAGTGAAGATACACAGGGCAATTGCAAGAGAGATCAACAACTACATGATTGTTGATCGGTTAAAGATGTTTAAAAATGTAAATTACTTAGAGGAGAACTGAATTCAAGAGCGATGACTTGTTTCATTTAGTTTTAGTTGATATATTGAATTGCTTTATAATTTTTAATTATTTTAAATATTCTATGACATCTAATACATATTTTGTTGTTGTCCCCACGAGGACGGAAGAGAAGGGAATAGGAAATTTTCATTGCAGGAATGGAGAGGGAAAAAAAATTTTACCCGTAAGTAAAGGATAAGGATTTGTCATCATCCCTCTATTAGGGATGGGGTGAGGACAGGAAAAGTCTCCCCCAAAACAGAGATTAGGGTATTCAACCCCATCCTGTCTTGTTGCCACCCTAAACAGGAGATAGATGGATTGGCAAATACTAGAAACAAGCACTTTTAGAGTTGCCATTGGTATCAGACGTGATGACAATGATTCTTCAGGCACAGAAACAAGTATTGATGATGATAAAGAAGCTGGCCAGAACATGTTTTATGCTGCAAAAGTTATTGGCTATGGTGTTGGCTTTGGAGAGCTTTTCCAGGTTCTTCCTTCGTTGAAAGAAAACTGGAAAAAGAAACATTGGTTAGCATCCAGATTCATAAAAAATATTTTGTATATTTGTAACAACAATCGTATAAGAAACCAAGCAAAGTCGGAGCCATACCCTGTGTTAAATGTATACATTGTATTAAATTTTAGTATCCAGTCACCAACTCAAAATATAACAGGGCTTTGATTGCAATATGCAAGCACTAAATCATAGCACTGAAAAAAGAACACATAATCAATAATCATTTGCATTATACAATGAATGGCAAGAATTACATTACGGTGATGGCTGCAATTCTGGTTCAATCTCGCTCGCTTTCCATTTCCAAGAAGACATCCTATGGCAGGGGATCATGCAAGATATTGCACAGAAGTTTTTAAAGGTGTTCCATTGTTCCGCTTTTCAGTCTCTCCATCCGGGCTTGAAGTCCAGATAACGCCTTCTCGTCCGTGAGGAGAACTACACCCTGTACAACATTGTCAGTACCAGGGTGATCAAACGAACGATTCTGACTGGGAAGTCCATGATTTAAGGTGTCGTTCATGTTTATTAATGGCCTGCTTCCAGCTTCGGGGTTCCGGGCAGCTGTAGCTAATTGTACAACATTCTCAGCACGAGGGTGATCTAAAGAATATGAAATATTATAGAAGATCAAACCTTCAACCGAGCATCAGTGGAATTTGTAGCAGACGACAATTTGTATGTCTCATTTCAAATATTGGATTTCATATTGATGTCTCAAGATTGGCCGTAGCATCCTAAGTTATAAAGTATATCAATATGTATGTTTGGACAAAGATTATAGACATCTAAATTTTAGGAATAATTTATGGAATACAATCACTTTACCCACAGGAAAGTGGTTATTTTTTATAAATAAATTGTGAAGTAGTGAATTTAAAATGTAAAAATAATATTCTTATGCCCTCATGTTTGAATTATTCTTTTTGTATTTGAATTTCACTAATCTTAAAATTAATTGATAAATTTGTGTTAGACACAACCTTTGCCCATAGGAAGGTTAGTCTTTATCAATATTTTAGATTTATTTTTCTACTTTGTTATATAAAATTTACATATTTCTTGGTTTATTGCAGTCTTTTTAACTGCTTTGTTTAACAATACTTCTCATATTCTAATGCTAAATGGTGATAATTTTGTTGATTGAAAAGAACAAATTCTTTTAACACGTGAGTGCATGGATCTTGACTTGGCCATCCGTGAGGAAGAGCCTCTTGCTCTCACAGAATCAAGCACGCCGCAACAAATTGCTTATTATGAACAATGGAAAAAATCCAATCGCTTAAGCATGATGCTCATGAAGGCTCATGTGAGCAAAAGCATTAGGGGATTAGTCCCTGAATGTAAGAAGGCCAAGGATCTAATGAAAGCAATTGAAGAACAATTTGTAACTTCTAATAAGGCATTAGCAAGCACCCTTATGAAGAAGCTTTCAGGAATGAAATTTGATAATTCTAAGGGAGTGCGTCAGCATGGTATGAGGATGAGAGATATTGCTACCAAACTCAAATCTTTGAACATTGATGCTTTAGACCCTTTTCTTGTACACTTTGCCCTTAACTCTTTGCTTATGGAGTATAGCCCCTTCAAGATTTCCTACAATACACATAAGGAAAATTGGTCAGTCAATGAACTTTTGACCATGTGTGTACAAGAGGAAGAAAGACTGAAACATGAAAAACTTGATATGAAACAAGAAAATGCTAATCTTGTGACTCATGGAAATAGGAATAAGAAAAATATGGAACTACTCATGTGAGCAATCACTCTGCCTAAAGCCAGCAGAAAGAAGTTTCATACAAGAATATGGCCTATGATTATACAGAGCTTATGCTAAGAATTAGAGCAGTTATATTATACAGACTACATCCATCCGCAACTAAAATAACATTGGCTGCAAAAGGGGATTCTGGCACAAATGCTTTCAAGCAGAATAACCATCAATTGCAAAAGCACTAGAAACACTGATCTCTTTCAGATTTTTTTTCTACAGGTCTTTTATGTGATACACATAAAAGATTACTTGCTGCAGGACAAGCTTCCTACTTGTCAACTAGATCATCTGAATCATTAGATGAGCTACAAAAGAGCATTTTTTATATTGATGCTGGCCTAGAAAAGAAACTAATATTCAAGTAAAATGAGTTATTAAAATATTCTCCTTCTAAGAGATGGACTATATTCAAGCAAAATATTATCTTTTTGCCCGTAGTCTTGAATGAACTATATTTATGCTTCTAATAATTTGAAAATTAAATTAAGAGTGTGATTTTGGTAAAATTAAGAAGTAGAACTTAATAATGATTCAGGTTATCCACCACAACAGTTTCAAAAATTGGTCACAATCTATTATTAACCTGAAACTCCTCTCTCTGTACACTATAACGGGTAAATTTTAAGCCAATTTCCCTAAAATTTGGTCACATTGTACTAAATTTTAGTATTTAGTCACCAACTCAAAATATAACAGGTCTTGAGATTTCTTCATGAAATATTTCAAAAATGCAACAATGATTTCGAGATGGAAATGGATGTGGGTATGTTTTGGGTTGGCTTATATATGCGGGCATTTTTGCTTTATTTTAATTTACATGAGCACTTTTCGTTAATATGGGTAAGTTTTGAGTAATTAATTTAATTTTTCTTTAAATATTTAATTGAATAAATATTATTTTAAAAAAGAAATTTAATGAGTCAACCCACCAAAAACGCATGAAGTACCACGTTAAAGACTTGACATAACACAATCTGTTGTAATGCCGATTGTGTCACAGGCCTTCATTAGTGGGCACCAACCTGACTTGTAAGTCTTATACTATAGTAGGTTTTACTACAACACAATTTGATCCTCTAACACAACAGATTGCATCAAAGTTAGTATCACATAACTCGATCCAATTCGTTATCACCTCTACGAACACGTAATAAAAGCACTAAAATGACATTATATCTTGAAATAACAAAGATATGCTTTTGAGTCATCATTTTTGTCTAGAAATAAAAAATATATATGTTAACGACTTATTTCCCTCCTTGAAAACTTTGAATATGTCCACTCTGTGAAGTCCCCCCAAAAATAGAGAAAAATCTCCTTGCAACGACCTTTGAAGGCCTCTTTTTTATGCTTTCTATGGCCTGATTCTCACTCATGTAAACCAGCAGTCTTCTTCATGAATAGAATGAACGATGACAACAAAAACTTTCTTTTGATATTTTTACGTTTAAATAATTTTCTTATTCTGGATCCGCTTTCATATGGCTGGTCTCTTTCACATTGTTTCTTTGTACATTTTGATGACAACAGTCATTCTTCTGCTCCCGAATCAGTAAAATAGAAAAGAGGATTTTTAAACAGCCTGCATCAAAGAGAACATCTCATGAGCTGATGCTCTCTGTCAAAGGGACTTCAGATGGCTGATTTGTATCAACCATGACAGAAGCTAGCATTTGGTGCCTCCTCTGCTCATGGGCTTTCCTTCGGTTGGATTCAAGGATTATAAGGAGAGCAGTAATGTCAGCAGGGCTTACTCCTCGCACTCTACTTGCTTGACCAATGGTTTGTGGCCTCACCTGAAAGCAAGAAAATCCCAATTAAGATTGGCATTATTATTGGAGGATCCTGCAACTTTATATCCTCCAATAATGATGGAAAGCACAGGGTTATCAAATAAAATGCATTTTCCCACGAATATTTAAACAAAAATACGGTAGGTTTTGCTTTTACAGTAGGAAATACACAAAAACTTCATCCACTGTTTTCAAATTTCATTGGAACCAAGCTCTCCAGCTCTTTGGATTTGGGTAATACAGCTTGATGTTGAAAACACAAGTAAAACTCATTTACAATTAAAGCTTGAAGCCAGTACTGATTCTATCCACCAGCTAAACTATTAGTTTTGCTAATAAATCCATGGCCTATCCCTAACTGGTATCAAACAGCTTTCATAATCTCCATAAACTTCCAGTGCAATGTCTTTGAACAAGCTATCATTACATTAAGAATATAGATTCCTAAGATAATCAATAAAAACTGCACTGTGCAGGCCTCCACAAAAGTGCACACAGAAGTCACGTGAAAGCATATATGTACTTCTAAATTTACCTAAACTGATTCTTGTAAACGGAGATACACAATAGATGTGACCGCAAAGAACCCAAAATGAAAATAGAAGTGTTTGCAAATTTTTTTTTTTTTAGTAAGTATGTTAAAACCATGCCCAGGGAGGGGAGAAAAACTAACAACCTAAGCTCACCCAACACAATAAAAGGGCAGCCAAAAACTAGGTATGAGATGTACAAAGAAAAAACCAAGGAAAAAAGTTAAGAGACTCAGCAAGAGAGGGTAATGAGGAACTTTCCTCCTCTTGAAAGACTATCTGAGTTCCTACAAAAATAGAGTTCAAGAGGAGAAGCCAACTCAAAACACCACACCAAACAAAGAATGAGGTCTAGAAATGAGCTATAATTTTGTAGGAATCTAGCTGCAATCCAAGTGACTTAGGCTTATAGTTAAAAAGTCTAGGCATAATCCCATGAACCTCCAATTCTAATTTGTATTATACACTGACACTGCATGAGATCCTCCCAAACACAGAAACTAAAAAGCGAGAAAGATCCTCCTGATTTGCCAATAGTAGAGTGTATGTGTGCTGTTGTTGTTGTCGTGAAGTTCAGTATCCAAATTATACATGCTACAAACCTTAGAAAGTTTCTCACGTGTTTCTAGAGACAGAGTTGTCATTGTATAGTAATACAATTCCCTCATACCTTCCTCTCACCCAAAGTTTCAAAAATAACTATTTTCCCTCGAGGGTTTGCATTTTCTCCCTTGTTGCTTCTCTGGCAACTGGAGCCGAACAACCTCCACCCTTCCATCTCCCAGATGAAAACAAATTATCGTTGAGGATTTGTGCGTCGCATAAATCGCATCGGCCAATGCACAGATCAAAAAGGTATTGTGGACAAGCGTATTTGTCATGTGTTTAAATTTATAGGGATTGTAAGAGTGTTTTTGTAGGTTTCTAAAGTTATATGGGAATGACTAATATATAACCTAAAGTCCAAAAAATTATAATGAACTTATTTGAACAAAAAATATGAGACCTGAATTGGCAAAATTGAAGCTCTGACTCAAAAATTTTTTTATGGGTCTAAGATTGAACAAGTTAGACCCAATTTAGTTGGCCCAATTGATGGACTTAGTTATTTTCATGCCAATAATGGTTGTAAATATTTATATAATTTTCATCTATTAACATCATGTAATGACTGAAATTATGTAAAATTTTAAGATTGATTAGAGTTTTGCTATTTTTGGAGATTTAATGATAAATTTTTAAACTGTCACAAATATATTGATAATTTGGTATTTATATGAAATGTTAATGATAGTTTTATAATTTTAATAAAGTGAAAAAGACATTCCAAAAAAATCAAATAAAATTCACTACAAAATTAACGGACGGATAGAAATTTGATTTTATGAATTTAAAAAGTGAAAATTTGTCATATCATCAAACCTCAGTTGGGATATAGTCATTTAGCCATTAAATAATAAATAATATAGAGATAATAATAATAGATACAAATAAACCACCATAACACCTATCCTACAGATCCACAATAATGGTTGTCGTCTACTATAATTAGATAAGTCAAAATTTCTATTGCAACCAAGATATTTAGATGAAGATTGTGCAAGGCCTCTATTTTTGTTTTGATGAAAAATATAGACCTAATCACTGATGTTGATTTAAGCAGCTATGAGCGATATATTAGGAGGATGAAGCCGAGGAATGAACAGAAGATGGCAGTGACGAAGTTCACACAATGGAAGATAGAGTAATTGGGCTATTGCAAAATTTGGTAGTTGAAATAGGCTCACCAAAAACAATGAAAATCAAAGGCAAAATTCCGGGTGAATCAGTGATTGTGCAGTGACTAATTTCCAAGTAACATTGAGAGATTGACAATGTGTAAAAGTAGTCGAATCTATCATAATGTTCGGTTAGAATTGGATGACATTGAGTTTACCCAAGATTTTATTTTCCCTTCAAATTAGGGAATGCCAATGTGATCCTAGGAGTTGATTGACTGTCATCATTAGGAAAGGTCCAAAGCAATTGGAAAATGCAAACCATGTGATTCAAATGGCAAGGAGGGAAAATTCAGATTACAGGGGATCCCACCATGTTGACCATGGAAGCTTTATTCAAGGGAATGTAGAAGTCCATCAAAAGGGCAATGGCGGGTTCTGGATTGAATTCATTGACATGGACAGATTAGAATATTAGGAGGTGCAGAAGACCACTTAACAACATCAACCCTATTAAAAAATTTCAACACTTATTTGTAGAATCAGACGGTTTACCACCTCAGCACTAGCATGATCTTGTGATTTGCCTGGTTAGTGGAGCCCAACCCCTAAATATTTGATCGTATCAATATCCTCTCCATTAGAAAATGAAGTGGAAAGGCTAGTACGTGAGATGCTTCAAGCAGGTATCATCAGACCAAACATTAGTCCTTTTTCCAAGTCTAGTTTTGCTTGTTTGTAAGAAAGATTGTGGATGGCAATTTTTGTAGACTACCGCACTTTCAACGAGTTGACAATCCTAGATAAGTTCTCTATCCCTGCTATTGATGAATTATTGGATGAATTGGGATTAACAACTATTTTTAGTAAAACTGATTTGAAATTTAGGTATCACCAAATTCCAATAAAAAAAACCGACATTAAAAAACAACCTTTCGAATGCATAAGGGTCGCAACAAGTTCCTCATCATGCATTTTGGCCTATCTAATGCCCTCTCCACCTTCGTGTCTTTGATGAATGAAATATTTCAGGAACACCTTTGAGATTTCATATTGGTATTTTTTTATGATATATTGATTTATATAGTAGGAATTTTAATGAGCACTTAGCACACCTGGGACAGCCTTGAGAATTTTTTCTAAGCATCAGTTGGTTTTGAACAAAAAAAAAATGTTCTTTTGCCATAATCAGATTAGAATATTTGAGTCATATCATTTTAATTGATGGCGCAATCGTGGGTCTTAAAAAAATATAGTGTATGGTGAAGTGGCCACAACCTCGGGACATAAACGAGTTTAAACGATTTTTGGCTCTTACAAAATACTATTGATGATTTGTTCACAATTACTGTCAAAATGTTGCACCATTGACTCAATTATTGAAAAAGAACTCCTTCCATTGGAATGATGAGGCAAAAATTGTTGTCACAAAATTAAAACTAGCCATGACTACAGTTCCAATTTTAGCCATGTCAGACTTCACTAAAGAATTTATTGTGGAAATTGTAGGAGCAGTATTAATGCAGGAATGACGACCAATCTCATATATGAGTCAAGCCTTAACTCCTTGAGCCCAGGCAAAATCTGTATGTAAAAGAGAATTGATGACAATAGTTCTAGCCTTGCAAAAATGGAGGTATTATTTATTAGGATGACATTTCATAAAAGCTTAAAGTACTTAATAGGGCAAACAATAATCAATGGTGATAAACCAAAAGAGGTCATGAAACTCTTAGGCTATGACTTTGATAGTCAGTACTGTCCAGGGGTTGAAAATAAAGCAATTGATGCACTATAATGCCACGAACCTCTGTAGCATTGTCAACTATCTCAACAGGACATTGGTTGGATGTCGACACAATGGACAAAGAAGTTCGAACCGATGAGTAATACAAGGACATCATTCAAGATCTTTCAAGGGACCCCATTAGGCATGCTGATTACTCGCTAAAAAAAGGGAATGTTATGATACAAAGGCCACTTAGTTCTCACAATTAAGTCCAGTCTTATACCCAAAATACTAGCAGAATTCCGTTCCACTCCCTTCAGCGGTTATTTAGGATTTTTTTCGAACATACAAACATATGGCAACAGTATCTTATTGGGTGGGCATGAAGAAAGTAATTCGAGACAATGTTGCAAGCTGTGAAATCTGTTAGAGAGGCAAACGCCAGACCATTAGTCCTACAGGGTTGGTACAATTACTTCCAATACCAAAAAAGTATGGGAAGATATTTCAATGGACTTTATTGGTGGTTTACTAGAAAAAAATGTGATACAATTTTGGTTGTAGTAGATTGCCTCACTAAATACAATCAATTCATGGCACTACTACACCGATACACTGCTAAGGATGTGACCAATGTTTTCAATAAATAGGTAGTACGATTTTATAGGTATCCAAGATTGATTGTATCAGATCAAGATTGAGTATTTATGAGTCAATTTTGGACCAAGTTGTTTCATTTGGTGGACACTACTCTTAAATTTAGTATAACATATCATCCACAAACTAATGGACAAATCAAAGGAAACCATGGGTTAGAGATGTATTTACGTTGTTTCTACGCTCAACAACCCAAAGAGTGGATTTGGTGGCTTCTCTGTGCTAAATATTAACATAACACTACTTTCTATAACACTATAGGGATAACTCCTTTCAAAGCATTATACAGAAAACACCTTATTACATTGCTTCGGTGGGATCATCTATGACTAAGGTGGATGAGGTTAGGGCCCTACTTCACGCCAGAGACAACATATTATCTAAATTAAAAGAATAAAAAGTTAGATAGGCTTAAAAAGGTGAGAGGTCCAATTTGAGCTAGGTGACTTAGTATTTCTAAAATTACAGTCTTATCACCTTCAAAAGTTGGCGAAAGGGCCATATGAAAGATTAAGCCCACGATTTTATGGACCCTATCGCATTTTGGAGATAATTGATCCTATAGCTTACATGCTAGCATTACAGCCAAATTAAAAACAAAACATCCTGTCTTCCATGTTTCACAGTTAAAAAAGGAATTGGAAATAATATTCAGCTGCAACTATTACCTGCCTGTCTACCAATGGCTTGGAGTTACAATTACAACCGGAGGATTTACTGGCCACCGATTTTCGTCGACAGGACAACTGGAGGTTTTATTTAAATGAAGTTGATTGCCAGATTGTGAAAATTTATGGGAAAATTTTGTTGAAATAGTAGAACAATTCTCTCAATTTTACCTTGAGGACAAGTTGAGACTTCTTGGGAGGTAATGATAAAACTCTTACCTCCCAAGAAGTTTTTATCACTTCTTGGGAGGTAATGAAAATTTAGTATTGTGTTTTGTTACGTGTATAGTTTAATATATTCTTTATGTTGATACTATATTATGATTTTTTTAATAGTATCATCTTATTGTTAACATATTTTTTAAAAATATATTTCCGTATTATTTTAATTAAAAATTTATGGTATTAATATTTTAAAATTGTTATGCTATATATATAAATAATATATACAATTTTATATACTAATAATAATATATCATTATGTGATTGAGTAGTTTTAAATTAAAGTAAAATAACATTCAATTTTTTTCCCTTGTACACATATGTAGAGCCACTTTTTTTCTATTTTATATATAGAGAGAAAGAGTTTAAAATATAAAATATTAAAAATATCTTTAGGGGCTGATTGGTCATAGAGATTTAAAGATTACCTTAGGAATATATATTTTATTACTTATATTATTTTGTTTGGTTTGTCAATAATAAAATATTACGATAATATTTTATTACCAATACGGAGATGACAAGTAATATAGGTGATAATTTGATTACCACATTTACCTTAAGTATTAAAAGATTACCAAAGTAATTTTGATTTTATTATAATTATTTTAATATTTATTAATTTTTTGAGATAAAAATAAATTTATCTCAAAACTTTGTGACTTTTTGACTTTGTGAGATAAAAATTTTTATCACTTTTTGTGAAGCTTGTTATAGTGATTTAACTTGTAAAAAGGTATTCTAGTAAGTTAATCCCTAAATAAGAATGAAATAAGGTATGAATTACATTAACATTCCCAAAATAAGTAGGGCAATGACAAGGACAAGGATAGAAAAATCCCCACAAGCAAGAACAAGTTGGAGACATGGATATATATATTCTTCTGTCCAATATCCGCCGCACCCCACCCGATACACCTAGAGGAGCCTCGGAGTAACCATTGTTAGGCTTCTCAATGAGACCTAACGAATTGGGCTCAAAACTTTTTTGGGCTAGTCCATCTAAACTTCATTTGCGGTGTTCAAGCATGTTTCATTTGAAACTTTTGGTCATTGAGCCATATTTTGTACATAAACCATGTCAAAAAAAAAAAAAGAATTTTTTAAAACAAAAATATTTTCATGAATATAAATATTATATATAAATTAAGAGCTCATGAAAAAGAAAGTTGTTTTTAGAAAGAAACCGGTTAATCATTAAAATATTAGATAATGCAATGTATTTCTTAATAAGTAAAACTGTTGGCTCCTCATTAATAAACTAAAAACCTCTTTTTTTTTTTTTTAAATACACCTTATTTCAGGAAAAGAAGGAAGCAAAATAACAATACACAAGCTGTCAACACAGAAACAAAGAGTCAGGAAGAAAAACGAAAAGCCAACAACAGTGAGTTTAAAAATTTTGTATAAATAGAGAAGCAGGTCTTGGCCTTTGGAAGCAGCAAACCACAATTCAAATCATTTCCAGTTTCAGTTACAATTGAGTCTTTAGTATCCAAGTCTATCATTGAACTTCCCTGAAGTTGCATTGGCTGTACTCAGAAATACAATTGCTGGAAATCTTCTTGTGTTGAAAATTCTTCCATTATTGAATCCTCCATCCTTCTTGTGATTGAGGCTGAGCTGTAGCTTTGGTATTGCTGTTGATTGAAGAAAAGTGGTCTGCAATCTAGCCTGAAGCATTGTACAGGAGGATGGCTGAGCTGCAAACATTCAACAAACCGCATTAATCCAGGTTCCTGACATCTGTCATCTCAATTATATGTTGTTCCAGTGAGGACAATTTGCTACAATTAGAAAAATAGCACAAAACAAACAATTTGGCTTGTCAAAACAATCTTAGAAAGCAAAGCAAGAAAGGCACCAGCAATGAAAGATACCTTGGTCAGTTTGATGAGGCATTTTACAACCAGATCAGAAAACCTCTGATATCTGGCAGCAAAGGACTCATTAGTCGCAGCTGAAGGCCACCTTGAAGGATCTAATGGACGCAAGAGATTGATAAGGACAATAAAGGATGAAGTTCGATCAGCATTATCCTGTATCAACAATAGCAAGTCAATTAAGCAAAAAAAATACATTAAGTTTACTGAAAATGTATTCATATGAGATAAGTTTTCACCAGAATGTTAAGCACCAACACATTGAGAGCTTTCAAAATTTGGGTGTCATCCATCCATATGAGGAACCCTTTCATCCAAAAGCCAAAGTAGAAGCTCAGTGATTAGATTGTCAAGGGTACTCTTCTAGACAGCATGAGCAAGCCTCTTATTTGAAATGTCCGAGCACAGTTCATAAAGTTAGTATGCTGCAGCAAAATGATTCAGTGCAAGAGTTTAGCAGCTAAGTAAGAATAAGTAGAAAAAGCAGAGTAAAAAGCAAAGAATAAAAGAACAACAGCTGGTAAATTCAAAGCAACTATGTAACATCATGATATGGCACACCTAAAATCCTGTGAGCAGCTTTTCTTATTTCAGCGTCACGTTCTGCTGTCAGGCTTGCAACAACCTGCTAAACACAGAACATATATAAGTTTTCCAGAAAACAATCAAAAGAGTGAAACAAGATAAAAATGCTCTTTTTGTACCTCAGCCCCATGATGATCCATCAAGAATCCAACAAGGTCAACACACTATGTCTACATACGTTTATCTTTAGAATGCAAACCCTCCAATATGTAAGGAAATGTTTTAGTAGCGGAATAAAAATCGAAAACTTGTTTTGTCAATTCCCGGATTATTTCTCAATGTTATGCCCTGACTGCAGCACATGAACATATAAAAGGTCAAAAAGGTAACAACTGACATCCATTGCAGATTGCTGCATACTTAAAGAAACAAAAAATCCCATCACATCATTCTTCAACAAAGGCACAACTAATTTTTCATAGGAAACAAAGAAATATATCTAGGAATAAATCTTATGTCGAAGATGCTTTTCAATTTGAATAAGATTATATAATTCCAATAAAAAAATAAACAAGCATTTATCTTTCTTCAAAGAACTTACCACCATGGCAGAGCTAGCTGTTTTCAGCAGATCTGAAGGGAGCTTGCCAGCCTATAGAAGGCAGCACGGGAGGAGAGGAAAGACAAGGAAAAACACAGGGAATTGGGAGGGAAATCAGGGGGCTTCGGCCACTCTAGTCAGAACAATTATCACTGCAGAAATTAAATTCATGTAGAACAGTTTTCACCAGATGCAACGGTTTGTCATCAGCTCCAGCTTTATTTTAAATATTATTACATGAGGCAATAGAAAGCAGTAGAGATGTCAGTTAATGAAAATTCAAGCTCTGAGATCAGGAAAAACAGACATTCAGTCCCCGCCTCCCCAAAATACAAGGAGCAGATAACTGTAGACATAAACGTTCTCCTAATTTCTTTCATTCTCAATTCTTGCAGGCATACATTAATGCTTTGAAGAATGCGGTCAAGATTGACATCATATATAGTACTTTGAAGAACCTATAGAAATAGGAAACAAAATTTAGCACATAACTAGCCAAAACACAAAAAAATCAATGCCAATAAACAAACAAATATATTAACACCGCTAAAAAAGTGCACATACTAGCCTAAATGTATTATCTATCATCTCAGTTACATGTCCCAGTGAGGGCAATTTTTGAACTAGGATGACTCATGCAACCACTCAAGTTATAATGAGCTCTCCAGCCCCACAACTGCTTATCAGTTTGTTACAGTTAGAAAAATATACTAAACAAACAATTTGGCATGTTAAAACAATCTTAGAAAGCACAGCAAGAAAGGCACCGCTAATGAAAGATACCTTATTGAGTTTGATGAGGCATTTTTCAAGCAGATCAGAAAACCTCTGATTTCTGGCAGCAAAGGACTCATTAGTCACAGGTGAAGGCCACCTTGAAGGATCTAATGGACGCAAGAGATTAATAAGGACAGCAAAGGATGCAGTGCGATCAGCATTATCCTGTATGAACAATGACAAGTCAATTAAGCATAAAATGCATCAAGCATGTTGTGTTAGATTTGAAGAACTGCAAAACAACCTCCTCAAAAGTATATCCATAACTTCAATAATTTCCCTTTTTATAGATGGGAGCTCCTGTACTTAAAAATTGATTCGATCAAGATTACATATTAACAAAGTTGAAACAGATTCAAGAACTAAAATCATGAGAAGACCACCTTCTGCAGCATCTCGAGTCCATCAACTTGCTTCTTAAAATCTGTGCAAATCCCCTCTGAAAAACCTCTTCATATCATTCTGCAACAAAGGCACATGTCTATCACAACTAATTTTTCAAATGATACAAAGAAATATATCTAGCCATAAATCCCAGAACAAACCTCAAGATCTTGGATCTGCTCTATCTGTGGCTCTTCTAACTTAAATCTACCAACAACTGTTCTCTTCCTTTGATCCTGTAAATTAAAAAGTTTATATAAAACATGTTCTCGGTATATTTAACACTTCACACAATATTCAATGCTTCAAATTTCATCAATCAATACCTTATTTGAATCCTTGATGTTTAACAAAGCCTGTGATTGGACAGCTATATCTTCAACAGACGAAATTGAATCTGCCCTTGCACCCTTAGTTGGAATGCCCCTGTATCCGTGCCATCAAAAAAACACTCAGCACCCTCATTGCATGCAGAAATGGTTGTAACAAAAGCATGCAAAACATACCAAAGATATAGTCCTGCTTCCATGCTTCACCAAACAATAAGAAGTAGATTTCGCAACCTTCAAGCTGTCTGGAGATGTTGGCCCCATTGACATTACTTTTGCAGATTCAAGTACTACTAAGAGAAACCCAATTAGCATGCAAAATATAAAAGGCATACAAGGGGAAGGGAAAATTATTAGAACCAGTTTGCCATACACACACCATGAGATCCACAATACGCTTTCAGTCTTTCAACAATAAGAGCTAAAGCTGGACCGTCACATTTTTAAGATGCTTCTCAGTCTGGAAAAGATTATATAAATCCAAAAAAATAAAAAATAAAAATCAATTACAGCTTCAATCTCAAAAGTATGAGAAAGCACCAGAAATTTTATAGGGCACACACTGCTTCTTGTCTGGTGACTCTGATGATTTCAATAATGCACGCTTCTGCTGCCTATCAAACATCTGATGATTTATCCTATAAGAGATTCCTGACATTGATGTGGCTTCAATAGGGTGAAATTAATAAACAAATTGTGCAACACAAGCAGTCAGGCAAAAAAATGAGGTCAATAGATGACCAACATTTATCTTTCTTCAAAGAACTTACCGCCATGGCAGAGCTTCCTGGTTTCAGCAGATCTGAATGGAGATTGCCAGCCTATAAAGGGCAGAAGGAGAGGAGAGGAAAGGCAAGGAAACCACAGGGAAGGGAAATTAGGGGGCTATGGCCTAGGGGGTTCTGGCACTCTAGTCAGAACAATTATCACTGGAATTAGTTTCAGAATAAAGCAGTGAGGAGGGCTGCTATGTTTATTCTTTCCAATCAATAAACACATTTCATTGAAAGTGCTGTTGTATGTGTTCTGTGCAAATAAACCAGAAGGCTACTCTTGTTGAATGCATATTTGATTTCAGGGCAGCTAAACAAACCAGGAAGACAAGGCATCTGAGAGAACAAAATTACACCCAGCAGCTTAGGTATGTAACAGTATTCAAGGACAAGAAGCAAAATTCTCTGACGAGTTTACTTGAACATAGATATAAAATAACTCATCCATGTTTGTGAGCCCTGACAGCGAAAAACTTACATTGTAAGGTCCTTTCCCTAAAAGAATTAAAACATAAATATAAAACATTATGGGAGACAATATTTACTTTTCAAGGCTGAATTAATGAGATTGAAAACTCACAAATTTAATTCAAGTTTCCCCTGCATATATATAAAACAATAAAGTTAAAGAAAGGAAGGAGAAACAATGAATAGGTTCAAATTTTGAAATTCACATCAAATGATAAACCAGTCAAATTATCAATTGAAGTTTTAACTTTATTCAAATAAGTATTTCAAGAATATTTATAATTTATCTACTAACTGATGAAGAAGAAGAGATATGGATGGGTCATACCTAATTTTCGGTTGACTTGATAATCTCTCCATCAAGTTCAATCTCGGGGATATGAGCAATCTTGGACCAATCTTCACCTGTTTCTGGTTTGCATCTTCCCGTCAGTTTAGGACAAAAATTAATCTTGAGTTTTCTCAAAGAGCTAAGACGATTCATATCCTCTGGTAGAGATGACAATTCTGGACAGAAAGAAATTATTACTTCTCCCAAAGTGTTTGTCGAACACTGAAGAAGCCATTGCGGCAATTTTACCAGTTTTGGTAGATCAAAAATTACAAGGAATCGAAGGGGAGGCCCTGTGCTATTGAGTTCATCATGATTGTCTGATCCTGTGCTCAAATCAAGATTAAGCCTTTCACAATCCAGGATACGAAGGTCTTCTAATGAGCTTAAGTTTCTTACACCACGTGGCAATGAGATTAAACTTGGACATTTAGCAATCCATAGTCTTCGAAGGGCTCTCAGACGACCAATATCTTCACACAAATATTGTAAATTGCTGCAGCTGCCAATCATCAAATGTCGAAGAGAATTCAAGCAGCCAATTCCATTGCTTGGTAGATGCTTTTGCATTGTTGTTAAGTCCAACCATCTAAGACTAATTAAGTACTTTACTTCTCTTGGTAACCCTTCTAGTTGCTCACAACCCAGCAGTGATAGATATTGCAAATTTTGTAGCTTGTAAATGGAACTGGGGAGTTTTTTAATAGGGTTTAATCCTAGTTCCAAATATCTCAAATGCTTCAGATTACCAATTCCTTTAGGCACTACTTCTATACTTAGATAACATAAATCTAACATCCGCAAGAATTGAAATCTTGAGATAAGTAATTTCAAAAAAGATTGGCTAATAGTGATATCTTCTCCAATCATTGAAGAAAACAAAACGCTTCTCACATTACTCAAGCTACGTATAAAGTTCAGAGTAACTACTTCACCATCGACACCATGAAAAAATAAATGTCGATAAGATGTTTTGGAAGCAATTTGGTTACTCCCTTTCACTATTAAGCACTCATTTTGGAACAATGATGTGGCAACATCATGCATCAGATCATGTATTTTAAATTTATACTCATCATTATCAAGCTCTTCAACATCTTGAAAGAAAGATCTCCACATTAATTCTTTTATATATTGTTTGCCAGTATTTTCCAAATCTTCATTTTTATTGTGGGCATGGAGAAGCCCATGGGCCATCCAAAAGTTAACCAATTTACTACTAAAAAATTCGAAGTCTTTTGGAAATATAGAACAATAAACAAAACATTGTTTCAAAGGAGATGATAACTTATTATAACTTATTCTTAGAGCAGGTAAAAAGCTATTCTCCTTTTGATCTAACTTCCATACCTCATTATCTCTCACATCGATCCACTCTTGTTCAGAAGTTGAGGAATGGAGAAGACTTCCTAATGCTTTTATTGCCAATGGAACACCTCCGCATTTTTTTACAATTTCTTTTCCTATCTCTATAAGTTTGGGATGTTGTTTTTCTTGCCCTTCTTTAAATGCACATTTAACAAATATTGACAAACATTGATCAAGAGCAAGACCTTCTAACTTGTGTGTAGATACAACATCCATAATTAAGGCAACACGTTCACTACGTGTGGTTACTAAAATTTTACTTCCACTAACACATTCATTTAGTAAACATTTTAATTCCAACCAATACCTATGAACTTCATTCCACACATCATCCAAAACTAACAAATATCTTTCATGACTTATAATCTCACGTAGTTCACTTTGCAATTGGTCTAAACTCATTTGAGTATATTTTTGCCCAGTTGCAGAATTGATGATGTCAATTAGAAGTTTTTTTAAAGAAAATTCATCTGACACACAAACCCACATTCTCAAACTGAAATGATCACTCACAAATTTATCGTCATATACCCATTTTGCAAGTGTGGTTTTTCCTAGACCTCCTATCCTAACAATAGAGATGACAGAAACATTTTCATGATCATAACCTAGTTGCAATAAGCTTTCAATGATCATCTCTTTATCTTTATCTCTACCAATAACATCAGAATCACGAATAAAAGAGTGAGTTTCCCTATCCAAACCTATAACATGATTGCTATCGATTTTTTCACTGAGATTATAATCATTCTTATCAGCTGTTATTTTTGCTAACCTCTTGTTGATCTCTTTAATTTTATGCCCCAACATAAAACGGAAAACAACTGGATTTGATGATGAACAAAAGTGGCATGCCTTTTTCTTAATGCTCTGACGATTCACCACTTGGTTACGCAAATTTTCCACCTCAACTTCATCTAAAACATCTTCTGCATCATAGCAAACCTTCTTAAGCTCTTCCAGCCAAACTCTCAGCTTCGGGTTATGATTTTGTTTCTCCTCAGCATCTAAGAGAACAACCTTGATAGTATTTAAAGTGTTAGCAAGCTGGTTTACATCATTCTTGACACTAGATGCCAAAGACACTTCATCAGAAGCAAGGGTTATCAGCTTATCCAACACTTTCTCAACAATAACAGAGACAATTGTTTCTACCATAGTTTTGAAAGAAAGAAGGTTGCAGGTTGTTCAGTTTTAGAAGTGGTGAGATTGAATTGTTGTATGAAATAATCATCTAAGTTCATGGCATTATATATATAGTAAGATTCCTTAACTTGCGTGGGGATTACATGAATTATGAACAAATGGTGAAGACTAGTATATATTCTTTGTCTTGAATGAATGTATGGTATATATCCATCAATTTTTTATTTTCATTTTCCCCTATAGGTCCCTTTGGTTTGAGTAATCTCTTATTACAAAAAATAAAAAATTATCTCAAAAATAGATTATCTAAAATATTATTGGGTATATATTATTATTGTGTTTGATATTCTAAAATATTCTTTATATGATTTGTTATATTAATTAAAAATAAAGTTCTTTTTGTACTGAAATAATAATAAAAATAGAATTGTAACAAACTCAAAATTATTTTGCTAATCTTTTAATAGCTAAGATAAGGGTGATAATCAGATTATACTATATATTATCTGTTGTCACATCACCGTTAATAATAAAATATTACCTATATCATTTATTTTATGGCAAATCAAATAAAGTAATGTCAATAATACAAAATATATTGCTGAAGGAATATTTGATAACCTTGAACCAATTGCCTTCTAAGAAGCATTTTCGTTGCCTTGTTTCTTTTGATTGTTTTGTATATTCTTTGTCCTAGATGCAAGTAAGTAAGGCTTTGAGTTTTAAAAGTGGTGTTACCTAATTTATTAGGTAAATATGTAAAATAAATTTGCATGAACAAAATAAATTCAATTTAATCCCACAATCATTTCATTGGTTATAAAACACTGAATTAAATTATTTTAGGGTTTTAGGGTCATGTTTTCTGTCTTCATAAACTTATGAAATATGGTTTTCAATGGATAAAACAATTGTATTTTTTGAAATATTATGTTAGGTTTTCAAGAGGGACGAAGCTAATGTACAATAAGTTATTAAACACATCTCAAAGGTCCAATAAATATCAAAATTTACACTAATGTTGTCCACTTTATCATAAATTGTGAACTGTATTGGACAATTTTGAATGATCACAGGAAACTTATATGTAAACTTTAATTTGATTATTCAATTATCTGAATTTATCAAATCAAATTATTATTATTATTAATATTAACACACAAAAGAAATTTTCTAACAAAATATTCTTCAGCTTTATTGTTTATAACAAAGTAAACAATGAGTTTAATTAAAGTATATATCCTTTCATTGATTCATATCTCAAAACTTTGGGAAAGAAAATTCTTTCCTTCACCCATATTCTATACTTTAATTGATTCCCTATTATCACTCATATTTCAATTCAAGTTATTAAAATAAAGGCACTACAAAAAATTATTCATTTGAATGCATATTATATGCAAAGAGAAAAACAAATTCTTTGTTTTTACTTGTAGGGTCTTTAACTTTGTCCTAAAATATAGAATAAATTGATGTTACATATAACATGACTATGAGGTATTAATAATCATATCAAATTCATATTGTATAAGAGAGTTTATGCATGATTTGTATATTAATTATGAATTAATTTGCTAATGATTTTTTCTTAACTAAGTTTCAAACACTGGCAATGTTGTTACTCAATTTTTAAATTTGGCTTTAAACTTAACATAAGAAGGTCATTTTTGTCATTTCATCTCATTTGTATAAAGTTAGTGAAACACTTAAATCTAATCATACCCAATCTTGTATAATCTCTTATATCATATAACGGTGACTTGTATTTTGTAACGGGTTATCCAAATTCAAAAAGTGTTAAATCCAAATGCAAATTTTCATGGAGACATATGATAATAGTGGCGAGAATCCTAATTGCTTGTTAGTTGAATTGATCGAATTGGTTAGGTGCAGTTTATGGTGAAGGAGAATAAGTGACATAAGTAATGCAACTGTCCGTGCATCTATCAAATCCTAGTTTTTTGTCTTATTAAAGTGAAGATACACAGGGCAATTGCAAGAGAGATCAACAACTACATGATTGTTGATCGGTTAAAGATGTTTAAAAATGTAAATTACTTAGAGGAGAACTGAATTCAAGAGCGATGACTTGTTTCATTTAGTTTTAGTTGATATATTGAATTGCTTTATAATTTTTAATTATTTTAAATATTCTATGACATCTAATACATATTTTTTTGTTGTCCCCACGAGGACGGAAGAGAAGGGAATAGGAAATTTTCATTGCAGGAATGGAGAGGGAAAAAAAATTTTACCCGTAAGTAAAGGATAAGGATTTGTCATCATCCCTCTATTAGGGATGGGGTGAGGACAGGAAAAGTCTCCCCCAAAACAGAGATTAGGGTATTCAACCCCATCCTGTCTTGTTGCCACCCTAAACAGGAGATAGATGGATTGGCAAATACTAGAAACAAGCACTTTTAGAGTTGCCATTGGTATCAGACGTGATGACAATGATTCTTCAGGCACAGAAACAAGTATTGATGATGATAAAGAAGCTGGCCAGAACATGTTTTATGCTGCAAAAGTTATTGGCTATGGTGTTGGCTTTGGAGAGCTTTTCCAGGTTCTTCCTTCGTTGAAAGAAAACTGGAAAAAGAAACATTGGTTAGCATCCAGATTCATAAAAAATATTTTGTATATTTGTAACAACAATCGTATAAGAAACCAAGCAAAGTCGGAGCCATACCCTGTGTTAAATGTATACATTGTATTAAATTTTAGTATCCAGTCACCAACTCAAAATATAACAGGGCTTTGATTGCAATATGCAAGCACTAAATCATAGCACTGAAAAAAGAACACATAATCAATAATCATTTGCATTATACAATGAATGGCAAGAATTACATTACGGTGATGGCTGCAATTCTGGTTCAATCTCGCTCGCTTTCCATTTCCAAGAAGACATCCTATGGCAGGGGATCATGCAAGATATTGCACAGAAGTTTTTAAAGGTGTTCCATTGTTCCGCTTTTCAGTCTCTCCATCCGGGCTTGAAGTCCAGATAACGCCTTCTCGTCCGTGAGGAGAACTACACCCTGTACAACATTGTCAGTACCAGGGTGATCAAACGAACGATTCTGACTGGGAAGTCCATGATTTAAGGTGTCGTTCATGTTTATTAATGGCCTGCTTCCAGCTTCGGGGTTCCGGGCAGCTGTAGCTAATTGTACAACATTCTCAGCACGAGGGTGATCTAAAGAATATGAAATATTATAGAAGATCAAACCTTCAACCGAGCATCAGTGGAATTTGTAGCAGACGACAAATTGAAATTATTTTATTTGAAATTATTTGAAACAAATTTCTATAGGTGTCTCATTTCAAATATTGGATTTCGTATTGATGTCTTAAGATTGGCCATAGCATCCTAAGTTATAAAGTATATCAATATGTATGTTTGGACAAAGATTATAGACACCTAAATTTTAAGAATGATTTATGGAATACAATCACTTTACCCACAGGAAAGTGATTATTTTTTATAAATAAATTATAAAGTAGTGAATTTAAAATGTAAAAATAATATTCTTATGCCCTCATGTTTGAATTATTCTTTTTGTATTTGAATTTCACTAATCTTAAAATTAATTGATAAATTTGTGTTTGACACAACCTTTGCCCATAGGAAGGTTAGTCTTTATCAATATTTTAGATTTATTTTTCTACTTTGTTATATAAAATTTACATATTTCTTAGTTTATTGCAGTCTTTCCTGTTGCTTTGTTTAACAATACTTCTCATATTCTAATGCTAAATGGTGATAATTTTGATGATTGGAAAAAACAAATTCTTTTAACACGTGAGTGCATGGATCTTGACTTGGCGATCCGTGAGGAAGAGCCTCTTGCTTTCACAGAATCAAGCATGCCGCGGCAAATTGCTTATTATGAACAATGGAAAAAATCCAATCGCTTAAGCATGATGCTCATGAAGGCTCATGTGAGCAAAAACATTAAGGGATTAATCCTTGAATGTAAGAAAGCCAAGGATCTAATGAAAGCAATTGAAGAACAATTTGTAACTTCTAATAAGGCATTAACAAGCACCCTTATGAAGAAGCTTTCAGGAATGAAATTTGACAATTCTAAAGGAGTGCGTGAGTATATTATGAGGATGAGAGATATTGCTACCAAACTCAAATCTTTGAACATTGATATTTTAGACCCTTTTCTTGTACACTTTGCCCTTAACTCTTTGCTTATGGGGTATAGCCCCTTCAACATTTCCTACAATACACATAAGGAAAATTGGTCAGTCAATGAACTTTTGACCATGTGTGTACAAGAGGAAGAAAGACTGAAACATGAAAAACTTGATATGAAACAAGAAAATGCTAATCTTGTGAATCATGGAAATAGGAATAAGAAAAATATGGAACTACTCATGTGAGCAATCACTCTGTGTAAAGCCAGCAGAAAGAAGTTTCATACAAGAATATGGCCTATGATTATACAGAGCTTATGCTAAGAATTAGAGCAGTTATATTTTACAGACTACATCCATCCGCAACTAAAATAACATTGGCTGCAAAAGGGGATTCTGGCACAAATGCTTTCAAGCAGAATAACCATCAATTGCAAAAGCACTAGAAACACTGATCTCTTTCAGATTTTTTTTCTACAGGTCTTTTATGTGATACACATAAAAGATTACTTGCTGCAGGACAAGCTTCCTACTTGTCAACTAGATCATCTGAATCATTAGATGAGCTACAAAAGAGCATTTTTTATATTGATGCTGGCCTAGAAAAGAAACTAATATTCAAGTAAAATGAGTTATTAAATATTCTCCTTCTAAGAGATGGAACAAAAATTATATCCCACACCACTTTATTGCCAACAACGAAAAAAACGCCATCAGGGTAGGATAATCAACGCAACTTGAAAAATATACAACCTGCAACGCTCACATGGGTTTACAATATTTAAACTAGAAAATCGTGGCTTCTCTTCCAGCTTGGTAGACGCATGTGCAGAGAAATAGGCCTACAAACCTTATTAAATGAATTAGGAAAAATTTTTAAAGAAAGACAGGAAAAAAAAAAAATCAATTTCACAGTTTACAAACAAACAATAGTACATTAAAGACTTGTATATGCTAAACCACTTCCTACACCAATTACATGCGACGATAAGGGAAAACAACAAACCTGCTTCGACGTCATCATTCACGAGTTTAGTAATTTGATCATTTCTTTTCTTGTGTTTCTTTTTCTTCTTCACCCCACCAGCCTTGACATCCAAAGCTTTTCCTTTAAGCTTCAGTTTCCCAGTTACAACATTATCATATGATGACATTTTCCCTGTCAAATTGAAACAATTTATCAATGTCTGAGCCCCAAATTTACAGACAAATTCATATGATTTCTACTCAAATATGTTTAAATTCAAAACCTTTTGAGCATCGACACATAACTATTCAATTAAAACAAAAACCCAGATTGAAACAAAAACAAGAGCCCGAACGTCTCCTTAATATAAATTCCGGAAATTCGTACATGATATACCCCTTCGGTTTCGAATGAACCCAAGAAAAGTGTGAGATTTCAATTCGACGTTTTTTGAAACCGAGGGAACGAAAATTTTTCCGAAAACTCCCAAAAGGAAAAGAAATTATCTTTTTACCCGTAGTCTTGAATGAACTATATTTATGCCTCTAATAATTTGAAAATTAAATTAAGAGTGTGATTTTGGTAAAATTAAGAAGTAGAACTTAATAATAATTCAGTTTATCCACCACAACAGTTTCAAAAATTGGTCAAAATCTACTATTAACCTTAAACTCCTCTCTCTGTACACTATAACGGGTAAATTTTAAGCCAATTTCCCTAATAATTGGTCACATTGCACTAAATTTTAGTATCTAGTCACCAACTCAAAATATAACAGGTCTTGAGATTTCTTCATGAAATATTTCAAAAATGCAACAATGATTTCGAGATGGAAACGGATGTGGGTATGTTTTGGGTTGGCTTAAATATGCGGGCATTTTGGACCATTCACATTTGCTAGGCATTTTTGCTTTATCTTAATTTACATGAGACTTTTCGTTAATATGGGTAAGTTTTGAGTAATTAATTTAATTTTCCTTTAAATATTTAATTGAATAAACATTATTTTAAAAAAGAAATTTAATGAGTCAACCCACCAATAGCGCATGGAGCACCACGTTAAAGACTTGACATAACACAATCCGTTATAATACCGGTTGTGTCATATGCCTTCATTAGTGGGCACCAACCCGATTTGTAAGTCTTATACTATAGTGGGTTTTAGTACAATGCAATTTGATCTGCTAACACAACAGATTGCATCAAAGTTAGTATCACATAACTTGATCTGATTCGTTACCACCTCTACGAACACGTAATAAAAGCATTAAAATGACATACTATGTCTTGAAATAACAAAGATATGCTTTTGAGTCATCATTTTTGTCTAGAAATAAAAAATATATACGTTAACAACTTATCTCCCTCCTTGCATTAAGTTTTTGTTTTATCGACACCCACCAATTTTCACGTACACATCTTTTCAACTTTGAATATGTCCACTCTGTGAAGTGCCCCCAAAAATAGAGAAAAATCTCCTTGCAACGACCTTTGAAGGCCTCTTTTGTATGCTTTCTACGGCCTGATTCTCACTCATGTAAACCAGCAGTCTTCTTCATGAATAGAATGAACGATGATAACAAAAACTTTCTTTTGATATTTTGACGTTTAAATAATTTTCTTTTTCTGGATACGCTTTCATATGGCTGGTCTCTTTCACATTGTTTCTTTGTACATTTTGATGACAACAGTCATTCTTCTGTTCCTGAATCAGTAAAATAGATAAGAGGATTTTTAAACTGCCTGCATCAAAGAGAACATCTCATGAGCTGATGGTCTCTGTCAAAGGGACTTCAGTGGCCTGAATTGTATCAGCCATGACAGAAGCTAGCATTTGGTGCCTCCTCTGCTCATGGGCTTTCCTTCGGTTGGATTCAAGGATTATAAGGAGAGCAGTAATGTCAGCAGGGCTTACTCCTCCCACTCTACTTGCTTGACCAATGGTTTGTGGCCTCACCTGAAAGCAAGAAAATCCAAATTAAGATTGGCATTATTATTGGAGGATCCTGCAACTTTATATGCTCCAATAATGATGGAAAGCACAGGGTTATCAAATAAAATGCATTTTCCTACGAATATTTGAACAACAATACGGTAGGTTTTGCTTTTACAGTAGGAAATACACAAAGACTTCATCCACTGTTTTCAAATTTCATTGGAACCAAGCTCTCCAGCTCTTTGGATTTGGGTAATACAGCTTGATGTTGAAAACACAAGTAAAACTCATTACAATTAAAGGTTGAAGCCAGTACTGATTCTATCCACCAGCTAAACTATTAGTGTTGCTAATAAATCCATGGCATATCCCTAACTAGTATCAAACAGCTTTCACAATCTCCATATACTTCCAGTGCAATGTCTTTGAACAAGCTATCATTACATTAAGAATATAGATTCCTAAGATAATCAATAAAAACTGCACTGTGCAGGCCTCCACAAAAGTGCACACAGAAGTCACCTGAAAGCATACATGTACTTCTAAATTTACCTAAATTGATTCTTGTAAACGGAGATACACAGTAGATGTGACCGCAAATAACCCAAAATGAAAATAGAAGTGTTTGCAAATTTTTTTTTTTAATAAGTATATTAAAACCATGCCCTGGGAGGGGAGAAAAACTAACAACCTAAGCTCACCCAACAAAATAAAAGGGCAGCCAAAAACTAGGTATAAGATGTACAAAGAAAAAACCAAGGAAAAAAGTTTAGAGACTCAGCAAGAGAGGGTAATGAGCTCTTGAAAGACTATCTGAGTTCCTACAAAAATAGAGTTCAAGTGGAAAAGCCAACTCAAAACACCACACCAAACAAAGAATGAGGTCTAGAAATGAGCTATAATTTTGTAGGAATCTAGCTGCAATGCAAGTGACTTAGGCTTATAGTTAAAAAGTCTAGGCATAATCCCATGAACCTCCAATTCTAATTTGTATTCTACACTGACACTACATGAGATCCTCCCAAACACAGAAACTAAAAAGCAAGAAAGATCCTCCTGATTTGCCAATAGTAGAGTGTATGTGTGTTGTTGTGAAGTTCAGTATCCAAATTATATATGCTACAAACCTTAGAAAGTTTCTCACGTGCTTCTAGAGACATAGTTGTCATTGTATAGTAATACAATTCCCTCGTACCTTCCCCTCACCCAAAGTTTCAAAAATGACTATTTTCCCTCGAGGGTTTGCATTTTCTCCCTTGTTGCTTCTCTAGCAACTGGAGCTGAACAACCTCCACCCTTCCATCTCCCAGACGAGAACAAATTATTTATAAGGATCTGTGTGTTGCATAAATCGCATCAGCCAATGCACAGATCGAAAAGGCATTGTGGACAAGAGTATTTGTCGCGTATTTAAATTTATAAGGATTGTAAGAGTGTTTTTGTAGGTTTCTAAAGTCATATGGGAATGGCGAATTTATAACCTAAAGTTCGAAAAATTATAATGAACTTATTTAAACAAAAAATATGAGACCCGTATGAGCAAAATTGAAACTTTGACTTAAAAATTTTTTTATGGGTCCAAGACTGAACAAGTTAAACCTAATTTAGTAGACCCAATTGATGGATCTAGTTATTTTCATGTCAATAATGGTTGTAATTATTTATATAATTTTCATCTACTACATGTAATGACTGAAACCATGTAAAATTTTAGGATTGATTAAAGTTTTGTTATTTTTAGAGACCTAATGATAAAATTTTAAACTATCACATATTTATTGATAATTTTATATTTATATAAAATGTTAATGACAGTTTTATAATTTTAATAAGGTAAAAAAGTCATTCCAAAAAAATTAAATAAAATTCACTACAAAATTAGATGATGGATAGAAATTTGACTTTATGAAATTTAAAAAGTAAGAATTTGTCGTACCATCAAACCTCGGTTGGGGTATATTAGGGATGGCAACGGGGAGGGGATCTCAATCCCCTTCCCCGTCCTCGTAGGAGATATCAATCCTTGTCCTCTCCCCACAAAGAAAAAATTTTTTTTCCCATCCTCTCTCCATCCCCACGAGGAAAAATACCCTCTTCATACCCGCAAAAAAAAATCTTTTTTTTTACCTTCTAAACACAATATAAATATATTAAATAAAGTTAAAATTAACCTACTATTTCAAATATCATAAATATAATATATTAACTACTTTAATATATATAATAAAAACCTAAATAAATTTGAAAAACATAAATAATTTAAAACTATAAAAAATATATTAGTATTTTAAATAAATATATTAATATAAAGGGATAGAGATGGGGGCGGGGAGGGGATACATGTACCCCCATCTCCGGCCTGTCTCTGATTGCAGGGATTTTTTTCATTCTCGTCCCCGTCCCTATCCCTGTTTCTATCGGAGAATCCTCTTCCCGTTAGGGTCGGGAAGGGTTGGAGCCCCTAAAGTTGGGCTCAAATTGCCATCTTTAGGGTATAGTCATTTAGCCATTAAATAATGAATAATATATAGATGATAATAATAGATACAAATAAACTACCATAACACCTATCCTACCAAGGTCTTCGTCTTCCACACAAATCCACAACAATGGTTGTCGTCTACCATAACCAAATAAGTCAAAATTTCTATTGCAACCAGATACTCAGATGAAGATTGTGCAAGGCTTCTATTTTTGTTATAATGAAAGATATAAACCTAATCATTGATGTTAATCTAAGCAGCTATGAGCAAAATGTTAGGAGGATGAAGCCAATGAAGGAACAGAAGATGACAATGACGAAGTTCACACAATGGAAGATAGAGTAATTGGGCTATCGCAAAATTTGGTAGTCGAAACAGGCTCACCAAAAACAATGAAAATCAAAGGCAAAATTTTGGGTGAATCAGTGATTATGCAATCACACATAATTTCATTTTTTGTAAATTAGTTAATTAATTGAAGTTGCTAGTCAGCTGAAAAGATTTTTTCCAAGTAACATTGAGAGATAGGCAATGTGTAAAAGTAGCCGAAATCTACCATAACATTCGATTAGAATTGGATGACATTGAGTTTACCTAATATTTTATTTTCCCTTCTAATTAGGGAAGCCAGTGTGATCCTAGGAGTTGATTGACTGTTATCATTAGGAGAGGTCCAAAGCAATTGGAAAATGCAAACCATGTTAGATTTCACTAAAGAATTTATCATGGAAGTTGATGCTTCGACGGTTGGGTTAGAAACAATATTAATGCAGGAAGGACGACCAATCTCATATATGAGTCAAGCCTTAACTCCTTGAGCCCAGGCAAAATCTGCATGTAAAAGAGAATTGATGACAATAGTTTCTAGCCTTGCAAAAATGGAGCATTATTCATTAGGATGACATTTCATAAAAGCTTAAAGTACTTAATAGAGCAAACAATAATCAATGGTGATAAAACAAAAGAGGTCATAAAACTCTTAGGCTATGACTTTGATCTTCAGTACCGTCCAAGGGTTGAAAATAAAGCAGTTGATACACTATAATGCCATGAACCTCTGTAGCATTGTCAGCGATCTTAGTAGGACATTGGTTGGATGTTGACACAATGGATGAAGAAGTTCGTACCGATGAGTAATATAAGGACATCATTCAGGATCTTTCAAGGGACCCCATTAGTCATGCTGATTACTGGCTTAAAAAAGGAATGTTATTACACAAAGGCCACTTAGTTCTCACAACAAAGTCCAGTCTTATACCCAAAATACTAGTAGAATTCCATTCCACTCCCTTAAGTGGGCATTTAGGATTTTTTCGAATATACAAACATATGGCAACAATATTTTATTGGGTGGGCATGAAGAAAGTCATTCGAGACAATGTTGCAAGCTGTGAAATCTGTTAGAGAGGCAAACGCCATACCATGAGTCCTACAGGGTTGGTACAATCACTTCCAATACCAAAAAGTATGGGAAGATATTTCAATGGATTTTATCGATGGTTTACCAGAAAAAAATGTGATACGATTTTGGTTATAGTAGATGGCCTCACTAAATACAATCACTTCATGGTACTACTACACCCATACACTGCTAAGGATGTGGCCGATGTTTTCAATAAATAGGTAGTACAATTTTATGGGTATCCAAGATTGATTGCATCAGATCAAGATTGAGTATTTATAAGTCAATTTTGGACCAAGTTGTTTCATTTGGTGGGCACTACTCTTAAATTTAGTATAATATATCATCCACAAACTAATGGACAAATCAAAGGAAACCATGGGTTAGAGATGTATTTACGTTGTTTCTGCGCTCAACAACCCAAAGAGTGGATTTGGTGGCTTCTCTGTGCTAAATATTAATATAACACTACTTCCTATAACACTATAGGGATAACTCCTTTCAAAGCATTATACGGAAAACACCTTATTACATTGCTTCGGTGGGGATCATCTATAACTAAGGCAGATGAGGTTAGGGCCCTACTTCACGCCAGAGACAACATATTATCTAAATTAAAAGAATAAAAAGTTAGATAGGCTTAAAAAGGTTAGAGGTCCAATTTGAGCTAGGTGACTTAGTATTTCTAAAATTACAGTCTCATCACCTTCAAAAGTTGGCGAAAGGGCCATATGAAAGATTAAGCCCACGATTTTATGGACCCTATCGCATTTTGGAGATAATTGATCCTATAGCTGACATGCTAGCATAACGGCCAAATTAAAAACAGAACATCCTGTCTTCCATGTTTCACAGTTAAAAAGGCAATTGGAAATAGTGTTTAGCTGTAACCATTACCTGCCTGTCTATCCAACGGCGTGGAATTACAATTACAACCCGAGGATTTACTGGCCACTGATTTTCCTCGACAGAACAACTGGAGGTTTCATTTAAATGAAGTCGACCGCCAGATTGTGAAGATTTATGGGAAAATTTTGTTGAAATAGTAGAACAATTCTCTCAATTTTACCTTGAGTAGTTGAGACTTCTTGGGAGGTAATGATAAACTCTTACCAAACAGGTTTATTTCAGGAAAAGAAGGAAGCAAAATAACAAAACACAAGCCATCAACACAGAAACAGAGTCAGGAGGAAAAACGAAAAGCCAAAAACAGTGAGTCCAAAAATTTTGTATAAATAGAGAAGCAGGCCTTGGCCTTTGGAGGCAGCAAACTACATTTCAAATCGTTTCCAGTTTCAGTTACAATTGAGTGTTTAGTATCCAAGTCTATCATTGAACTTCCTTTAAGTTGTATTGGCTGTACTCAGAAATACAATTGCTGGGAATCTTCTTGTGTTGAAAATTTTTCCATTATTGAATCTTCCATCCTTCTTGTGATTCAGACTGACTGTAGCTTTGGTACTGTTGTTGATTGAAGAAAAGTGGTCTGTAATCTAGCCTGAAGCATTGTACAGGAGCATGGCTGAGCTGCAAATATTCAACAAACCGCATTAGTCCAGGTTCCTAACATCTGTCATCTCAGTACATGTTACAGAGTGGACAATTTGTTACAACTAGAGAAATAGCACGAAACAGACAATTTGGCTTGTCAAAACAATCTTAGAAAGCAAAGCAAGGAAGGCACCAGCAATGAAAGATACCTTGGTCAGTTTGATGAGGCATTTTACAACCAGATCAGAAAACCTCTGATATCTGGCAGCAAAGGACTCATTAGTCGCAGCTGAAGGCCACCTTGACGGATCTAATGCACACGAGATTAATAAGGACAACAAAGGATGAAGTTCAATCAGCATTATTCTGTATCAACAATAGCAAGTATATTAAACAAAAAAAATACATTAAGTTTACTGAAAATGTATTCATAGCAGATAAGTTTTCACCAGAATGTTAAGCACCAACACATTGAGAGCTTTCAAAAGTTGGCTGCCATCCATCCATATGAGGAACCCTTTCATCCAAAAGCCAAAGTAGAAGCTCAGTAATTACACTGTCAAGCGTACTCTCCTGGACAGCATGAGGAAGCCTCTTATTTGAAATGTCCAAACAAAGTTCATAAAATTAGTATGTTGCAGCAAAATGATTCAATGCAAGAGTTTAGCAGCCAAGTAAGATTAAGTAGAAAAAGCAGAGTGAAAAACAAAGAATAAAAGAACAACAGCTTGTAAATTCAAAGCAACTATGTAACATCATGATATGCCACACCTAAAATCTTGTGAGCAGCTTTTCTTATTTCAGTGTCCCGTTCTTCTGTCAGGCTTGCAACAACCTGCTAAACACACAGCATATATAAGTTGTCTAAATGTATTAACACTGCTAAACAAAATTTAGCACATAACTAGCCAAAACACAAAAAAATCAATGCCAACAAACAAACAAATATATTAACACTGCAAAAAAAATGCACATACTAGCCTAAATGTATTATCTATCATCTCAGTTACATGTCCCAGTGAGGGCAATTTTTGTACGAGGATGACTCATGCAACCACTCAAGTTATAACGAGCTCTCTAGCCCCACAACTGCTTAACAGTTTGTTACAATTAGAAAAATACTACTGAACAAACAATTTGGCTTGTCAAAACAATCTTAGAAATCAGAGCAAGAAAGGCACCGCTAATGAAAGATACCTTATTGAGTTTGATGAGGCATTTTACAAGCAGATCAGAAAACCTCTGATTTCTCGAAGCGACTCATTAGTCACAGGTGAAGGCCACCTTGAAGGATCTAATGGACGCAAGAGATTAATAAGGACAACAAAGGATGCAGTGCGATCAGGATTATCCTGTATGACAATAACAAGTCAATTAAGCATAAAATACATCAAGCATGTTGTGTTTGATTTGAAGAACTGCAAAACAAGCCTCCCCAAAAGTATATCCATAACTTCAATAATTTCCCTTTTTATAGATGGGAGCTCCTGTACTTAAAAATTGATTCGATCAAGATTACATATTAACAAACTTGAAACAAATTCAAGAACCAAAATCATGAGAAGACCACCTTCTGCAGCATCTCGAGTCCATAAACTTGCTTCTTAAAATCTGTGCAAATCCTCTCTGAAAAATCTCATCATATCATTCTGCAACAAAGGCACATGTCTATCAAAACTAATTTTTCAAAGGATACAAAGAAATATATCTAGCCATAAATCCCAGAACAAACCTCAAAATCTTGGATCTGCTCTATCCGTGGCTCTTCTAACTTAAATCTACCAACAGCTGTTCTCTTCCTTTCATCCCGTAAATTAAAAAGTTTATATAAAACATGTTCTCGGTATATTTAACACTTCACACAATATTCAATGCTTCAAATTTCATCAATCAATACCTTATTTGAATCCTTGACATTTAACAAAGCCTGTTATTGGACAGCTATATCTTCAACAGACGCAATTGAATATGCCTTTGCACCCTTAGTTGGAATGCCGCTGCATCCAAGCCATCAAAAAAAAAACACTCAGCACCCTCATTGCATGCAGAAATGGTTGTAACAAAAGCATGCAAAACATACAAAAGATATAGTCCTGCTTCCATGCTTCAACAAACAATTAGAAGTAGATTTTGCAACCTTCGAGCTGTCTGGAGATGTAGGCCCCATTGACATTACTTTTGCAGATTCAAGTAATACTAAGAGAAACCCAATTAGCATGCAAAATATAAACGGTGTACAAGGAGAAGGGAAAATTACTTGAACCACTTTGCCATATACACACCATGAGATCCACAATACGCTTTCAGTCTTTCAACAATAAGAGCTAAAGCTGGACCATCACATCTTTAAGATGCTTCTCAGTCTGGAAAAGATTATGTAAATCCAAAAAAAAAAAAATAAAGCTCAATTACAGCTTCAATCTCAAAAGTATGAGAAAGCACCAGAGATTTTATAGGGCACACACTGCTTCTTGTCTGGTGGCTCAGATGATTTCAATAATGCACGCTTCTGCTGCCTATCAAACATCTGATGATTTATCCTATAAGAGATTCCTGACATTGATGTACCCCAAATAGGGTGAAATTAATAAACAAACTGTGCAACACAAGCAATCAGGCAAAAAAAATGAGGTCAATAGATGACCAGCATTTATCTTTCTTCAAAGAACTTACCGCCATGGCAGAGCTCGCTGGTTTCAGCAGATCTGAATGGAGATTGCCAGCCTATAAAGGGCAGAAGAAGAGGAGAGGAAAGGCAAGGAAAACCACAGTGAAGGGATATTAGGGGGCTATGGCCTAGGGGTTCTGGCACTCTAGTCAGAAAAGTTATCACTGGAATTAGTTTCAGAATAACGCAGTGAGGAGGGCTGCTATGTTTATTCTTTCCAATCAATAAAGACATTTCATTGAAAGTGCTGTTGTATGTGTTCTGTGTAAATAAACCAGAAGGCTACTCTTGCTGAATGCATATTTGATTTCAGGGCAGCTAAACAAACCAGGAAGACAAGGCATTTGAGAGAACAAAATTACACCCAGCAGCTCAGGTATGTAACAGTATTCAAGGACAAGAAGCAAAATTATCCGACGAGTTTACTTGAATATAGATATAAAATAACTCATCCATGTTTGTCAGCCCTGACACAGAAAAACTTACATTGTAAGGTCCTTTCCCCAAAAGAATTAAAACATAAATATAAAACATTATGGGAGACAATACTTACTTGTCAAGGCTGAATTATGAGATTGAAAACTCACAAATTTAATTCAAGTTTCCCCTGCATATGTATAAAACAATAAAGTTAAAGATAGGAAGGAGAAACAATGAATAGGTTCAAATTTTGAAATTCATATCAAATGATAAACCAGTCAAATTGTCAATTGAAGTTTTAACTTTATTCAAATAAGTATTTCAAGAATATTTATAATTTATCGACTAACTGACGAAGAAGAAGAGATATGGATGGGTCATACCTAATTTTCGGTTGACTTGATAATCTCTCCGTCAAGTTCAATCTTGGGGATATGAGCAATCTTGGACCAATCTTCACCTGTTTCTGGTTTGCATCTTCCCGTCAGTTTAGGACAACAATCAATCTTGAGTTTTCTCAAAGAGATGAGACTATTCATATCCTCTGGTAGAGATGACAATTCTGGACAGGAAGAAATTATTACTTCTCCCAAAGTGTTTGTCGAACACTGAAGAAGCCATTGCGGCAATTTTACCAGTTTTGGTAGATCAAAAATTGCAAGGAATCGAAGGGGAGGCCCTGTGCTATTGAGTTCTTCATGATTGTCTGATCCTGTGCTCAAATCAAGATTAAGCCTTTCACAATGCAGGATACGAAGGTCTTCTAATGAGCTTAAGTTTCTTACACCATGCGGTAATGAGATTAAACTTCGACATTTAGAAATTATTAGTCTTCGAAGGGCTCTCAGAAGACCAATATCTTCACACAAATATTCTAAATTTCTGCAGCGGTGAATCCCCAAATGTCGAAGAGAATTCAAGCAGCCAATTCCATTGCTTGGTAGATGCTTTTGCATTGTTGTTAAGATGAACCATCTAAGACTAATTAAGTACTTTACTTCTCTTGGTAACCCTTCTAGTTGCACACAATTGCGCACTGATAGATATTGCAAATTTTGTAGCTTGTAAATGAAACTTGGGAGTTTTTTAATAGGATTAAATGCTAGTTCCAAATATCTCAAATGCTCTAGATTACCAATTCCTTTAGGCACTACTTCTATATTTAGATCATATAAATCTAACATTCGCAAGAATTGTAATCTCGAGATAAGTAATTTCAAAAAAGATTGGCTAATAGTGATATGTTCTTCAATCATTGATGAAAACATAACGCTTCTCACATTACTCAAGCTATGTATAGAGTTCAGAGTAACTACTTGACCATCAACACCATGAAAAAATAAATGTCGATAAGAAGTTTTGCAAGCAATTTGGTTACTCCCTTTCACTGTTAAGCACTCATTTTGAAACAATGATGTGGCAACATCATGCATCAAATCATGTATTTTAAAAGCATACACATCATTACCCAACTCTTTAATATCTTGAAAGAAAGATCTCCACATTAATTCGTTTATATATTGCATGCCAATATTTTCCAAATCTTCATTTTGATTGTGGGCATGGAGAAGCCCATGGGCCATCCAAAAGTGAATCAATTTAATACTATGAAATTCGATGTCTTTTGGAAATACAAAACAATAGACAAAACATTGTTTCAAAGGAGGTGATAACTTATTATAACTTATTCTTAGAGCAGGTAAAATGCTATTCTCCTTTTGATCCGACTTCCATACCTCATTATCTCTCACATTTATCCACTCTTGTTCAGAAGTTGAGGAATGGAGAAGACCTCCTAATGCTCTTACTGCCAGTGGAACCCCTCCACATTTTTTTACAATTTCTTTTCCCATCTCTATAAGTTTGGGATGTTGTTTTTCTTGCCCTTCTTTAAATGCACATTTAACAAATATTGACAAACATTGATCAAAAGCAAGACCTTCTAACTTGTGTGTAGATACAGTATCCATAGTTGAGGCAACACGTTCACTACGTGTGGTTACTAAAATTTTACTTCCACTAACACATTCATTTAGTAAACATTTTAATTCCAACCACAACCCATGAACTTCATTCCACACGTCATCCAAAATTAACAAATATCTTTTATGACTTATAACATCACGTAGTTTACCTTGCAATTGGTTTAAACTCATGTGAATACATTTTTGCTCAGTTGCTGAATTGATGATGTCAATTAGAAGTCTTTTCAAAGAAAATTCATCAGACACGCAAACCCACATTCTCAAATTAAAATGGTCACTCACAATTTTATCGTCATTCACCCATTTCGCAAGTGTGGTTTTTCCCAGACCTCCTATCCCAACAATAGAAATAACAGAAACATTTTCATGACCATAACTTGGTTGCAATAACCTTTCAATAATCATCTCTTTATCTTTATCTCTACCAATAACATCAGAATCACGAACAAAAGCGTGGGTTTCCCTATCCCAAACTATAACATGATTGCTATCGATTTTTTCAGTGAGATTAAAATCATTCTTATCAGCTGCTATTTTTGCTAACCTTTTGTTGACCTCTTTAATTTTATGCCCCAACGTAAAACGGAAAACAATTGGATTTGATGATGAACAAAAGTGGCGTACCTTTTTTGTAATGCTCTGACGATTCACCACTTGGTTATGCAGATTTTCCACCTCAATTTCATCTAAAACATCTTCTGCATCATAGCAAACCTCCTTAAGCTTTTTCAGCCAAACTCTCAGCTTCGGGTCATGATTCTGTTTCTCTTCAGCATCAAAGAGAACAACCTTGATAGTATCTAAAGTGTCTTTAAGCTGTTCTACATCATTCTTGACACCAAATGTCAAAGACACTTCATCAGAAGCAAGGGTTATTAGCTTATCAAACAATTTCTCGGCAATAACAGGGACAATTGTTTCGGCCATATTTTTGAAAGAAAGAAGGTTATAGGTTGTTTAGCTTTAGAAATGGTGAGATTGAATTGTTATATGAAATAATCATCTAGGTTCATGGCATTATATATATAGTAAGATTCCTTGTCTGAAGTATGAACAAATGGTGATTACGTGTCTTTAACTTTGTCCTAAAATATATTGATTACGTGTCAAACAGACTCGGCTAACCCATAATACCAAACGGGTTTATGGGTAAATTAGATTTGGATCAGTTGATTGATCCACATTAATGCATAGTGGAAGCCAGGCTGGTGTACGGACTGCCTTGTTTATTGTGCTGTCACGCTTCACAAAGTTAATCATGTGCACCACAGCTGTGATGCATGTATAGCGGACACCCCACACCATCAATAGACGAGACATATTGTCATCGTCGCGTCAGGATATTGGTTTGATCAGAGACCGACAATCTTGCAGACGCACGTGAATAATAATGCAGACTCAATAATACAACTTTCATAATTCAATATCGATAATTTGACAAAACCTTTTCTGCCCTATCACTTGATTCTGACAGCTTACAGCGGACAAATTCTATTCGGGTTGTAAATTTTTCAGCTTAACCTGATTTTCATGGCATTTGTCCTTGTTAGACCTGAATGACTGACATTATATATTTAATCTAATTCTAATTTTATATGATTTGAATTATAAATCAATTTGCTAACTTTAAAATCAATGTATATGTACGTAAAAAGATATAATTTTATAATAACAGTCAAAATTTGTAGTTCGTAATAAAGGAAATGAAGCGAGGCACCTATATTTTTCTTCAACTTCTCGTAATATGTGTAATTATTTGGGGGCTTTATTTCTTTGTTCTTTTGGCAGTGGTAGGGCAATCATGTTGATTATTTTAAATTTTGTTATTGTTTTCACTCAAATTTTTACATGTGTTACAAAAAAAAAAATCTTTTCAGGGGTGTTTGATTCTTGATAATTTATTTTTTATTTTTTTTGTTTAGTTTATTAGTAATAAAATATTATAATAATTTTTTATTATCAATATTGATGTGATAAATAATATAAATAGTAATCTGATTACCACCTTCACCTTACGTATTTAAAGATTACTAAAGTAATCTTGATTTTATTATAATTATATAATTATTTATTAATTTTTTTAGATAAAAATAAATTTATTTTTAATTAATATGATAAATAATATAAATAATATTTAAAAATAATTATATTCAATAGCATTTAAGTAAATAATTTATTAGTAATATTTTATTACCTTTAACTAAACACAATAATTATTTATATTTATTAAATTTTATTAAACATAGTAATCCTTTATACCCAATAATTTTTTAAGTAATCTATCTTCAAGGTAATCTTTTTATTTTGATAATAAAATATTACCCAAACCAAACACCTCTTTCGTTGTATAAATTATACTTTTTCACCCAAAAATTTATTTCCTTAATAAAAATCGGTTATGATAGCATTGCAATTATTATATTATCCTTAATTTTTAATTTATTTTTTTATACTATTTATTATCAAATCTTGATTTTTCCGATTTTCCTTATTTAAAAGTCATACACATTTCTACTTTGATTACACACTCTCATAAATAATAATATATTATTATATAATTTTATAATTTTAAATTAAAAAATAAAACTAATTTTTAATAATAAAATTATCCATATACACTTTAAATATATAAATTAATATACATTTAATATATATTATTATGTGATTAGATTATTTTGAATTAATAATAAAATAAAATTTAATCATATAATAACATATATAAATATATACTCATTTATATAATCAAAGTGACCATCCATAATATTATTCAATTTATATATGTAATATTTACACTTCATAGATTCAATGATTGTGGGGAATGAAAACCCTAAATTAACTTATTCTATATTATTTTTTATAAACATATGATATTAACTTTTTTCTTCATAAATATGATATTATCATTTTTTCATTTAATGCTTGTGTGATGTTAAATAATTAAATATTTTTAAATTAAATATAAAATTATAATTAATCAGGAAACATTTTATATATAATTATTTATATTAAAAAATAAATACAAATAATAATTTTAGTTCTGAAAATGCACAAATTGGTTGGAAATGACCTACGCCTGTGTGTGTGTGTATATATATATATATATATATATATGCACATGATTAAGAAATATGAAGGCTGTTTGAATGTACTGAATTATGAATTTATAAAAATTTTGAATAGCTTAATAATTTGATTAAAATACGGTAACAGTAGTGTTAGGGCTGGATAACAGTAAATATATTGATTACGTGTCAAACAGACTCGGCTAACCCATAATACCAAACGGGTTTGTGGGTAAATTAGATTTGGATCAGTTGATTGATCCACATTAATGGATAGTGGAAGCCAGGCTGGTGTACAGACTGGCTTGTTTATTGTGCTGTCACGCTTCACAAAGTATCATATGCACAGCTGTAATGCATGTATACCGTACACCCCACACCATAAATTGACGAGACATATTGTCGTCGTGGCGTCAGGATAAGCTGAGAAATTATTCTTTGTTTTTAGAATAAATGCAATATGAGTTGTATTGTCCTAAAACAGAGAATAACAAATTCTTTGTTTTTAGTTGTAGGGCTTTTAACTTTGTCCTAAAATATCATGACTATGAGGTATTAATAATCATATCAAATTTATATTGTAGAAGAGAGTTTGTGCATGATTTGTATATTAATTATGAATTTGTTTGCTTAATTACATTTTATTATCATATGCTTCATAAAATAATTATTTTTTCTTAACTAAGTTTCAAACACTAACAAAGTTGTTACTCAATTTTTAAATTTGGCTTTAAACTTAACATAAGAAGGTCATTCTTGTTATTTCATCTTATTTATATAAAGTTAGTGAAACACTTAAACCTAATCATACCCAATCTAATATCATCTTTTATGTTATATAATGGTGACCCGTATTTTGTAATGAGTTATCCAAATTCAATAAGCGTTGAATCAAAATGTGAATTTTCATAGAAATATGAGATAGTAGTGGCTAGAATCCTAATAATTTGTTAGTTAAATTGATGGACCATGGTAGGTTTAGTTTATGGTAAAGGAGAATAAGTGACATATGTAATGCAACTGTCCGTGTATATGAAAGATAGGAATAACCTTCCGTGCATCTATCAAAGCCTAGTTTTTTGTCTTAAGTGAAGCTACATGGGGCAATTGCAAGAGAGATCAACATCTGCATGATTGTTAACTGGTTAAAGATGTTTAAAAATGTAAATTACTCATAAGAGAATTGAATTCAAGAGAGATGATCTATTTCCTTTAGTTTTAGCTTATATATTGAATTGCTTTATAATTTTTAATTATTTTGAATATCCAATAACATCTAATATATATTTCATTGTTTTCCCCACAAGGACGAAAGAGAAGGGAATAGGGAATTTTCTTTGTAAAAATGAAGAGGGAAAGAAAATTTTACCCACAAGTAAAGAACAAGAATTTGTTGTCATCCCTCTATTGGAATGGGGTAAGGATAAGAAAAGATCTCTCCTAATACAAGGATTAGAGTATTCAACCCTGTCCCGGCTCGTTGCCACCCCTAAACAGGAGATAGATGGACTGGCAACTACCAAAACAAGCACTTTTGGGGTTGCCATTGGTAACTGATGTGATGATAATGATTCCTCAGGCACAGAAACAAGTATTGATGATGATGAGGAAGCTGGCCAGGACATGTTTTATGCTGCAGCTGTTATTGGCTGTGGTATTGGCTTGGGTGAGCTTTTCTGGGTTCTTCCTTCGTTGAAAGAAAACTGGAAAAAGAAACATTGGTTAGCAACCAGATTCATAAAAAATACCTTGTCCACTTGTAACAACAATCGTATAAGAAACCAAGCAAAGTCAGAGCCATACCCTGTGTAACATGTATGCATTGTATTAAATTTTATTATCTAGTCACCAACTCAAAATATAACAGGGCTTTGATTACAATATAACAGGTCTTGAGATTTCCTCATGAAACATTTGAAAAATGCAACAATGATTTCGAGATGGAAACAGATGTGGGTATGTTTTGGGTTGGCTTATATATGGGGGTATTTTGAACCATTCACATTTGCCGGGCGTTTTTGCTTTGTCTTAATTTACATGAGTATTTTGTTAATATGGGTAAGTTTTGCTTAATTAAGTTAATTTCCCTTTAAATATTTAATTAAATAAATATTATTTTAAAATGACATATATTATATCTTAAAATAACAAAGATATGCTTTTGAGTCGTCATTTTTGTCTAGAAATAAATAAAAAATATGTTAACGACTCATCTCCCTCGTATTAAGTTTTTGTTTAGTCTACACCCACCAATTTTCCCTTATACACCATTTTGATGACAACAGTCATTCTTCTGTTCCCGAATCGGTAAAATAGAAAAGAGGATTTTTAAACAGCCTGCATCAAAGAGAACATCTCATGAGCTGATGGTCTCTGTCAAAGGGACTTCAGACGGCTGATTTGTATCAGCCATGACAGAAGCTAGCATTTGGTGCCTCCTCTGCTCATGAGCTTTCCTTCGGTTGGATTCAAGGATTATAAGGAGAGCAGTAATGTCAGCAGGGCTTACTCCTCCCACTCTACTTGCTTGACCAATGGTTTGTGGCCTCACCTGAAAGCAAGAAAATCCAAATTAAGATTGGCATTATTATTGGAGGATCCTGCAACTTTATATGCTCCAATAATGATGGAAAGCACAGGGTTATCAAATAAAATGCATTTTCCTATGAATATTTAAACAACAATACGGTAGGTTTTGCTTTTACAGTAGGACACACACACAGACTTCATCCACTGTTTTCAAATTTCATTGGAACCAAGCTCTCCAGCTCTTTGGATTCGGGTAATACAGCTTGATGTTGAAAACACAAATAAAACTGTACAATTAAAGGTTGAAGCCAGTACTGATTCTATCCACCAGCTAAACTATTAGTTTTGCTAATAAATCCATGGCATATTCCTAACTAGTATCAAACAGCTTTCATAATCTCCATAAACTTCCAGTGCAATGTCTTTGAACAAGCTATCATTACATTAAGAATATAGAATCCTAAGATAATCAATAAAAACTGCACCGTGCAGGCCTCCACAAAAGTGCACACAGAAGTCACATGAAAGCATATATGTACTTCTAAATTTACCTAAATTGATTCTTGTAAACGGAGATACACGATAGATGTGACCGCAAAGAACCCAAAATGAAAATAGAAGTGTTTGCAAATTTTTTTTTTTTTTTAAATAAGTATATTAAAACCATGCCTTGGGAGGGGAGAAAAACTAACAACCTAAGCTCACCCGACAAAATAAAAGGGCAGCCAAAAACTAGGTATAAGATGTACAAAGAAAAAACCAAGGAAAAAAGTTAAAGAGACTCAGCAAGAGAGGGTAATGAGGAACTTTCCTCCTCTTGAAAGACTATCTGAGTTCCTACAAAAATAGAGTTCAAGAGGAGAAGCCAACTCACACCACACCAAACAAAGAATGAGGTCTAGAAATAAGCTATAATTTTGTAGGAATCTAGCTGCAATCCAAGTGACTTAGGCTTATAGTTAAAAAGTCTAGGCATAATCTCATGAACCTCCAATTCTAATTTGTATTATACACTGACACTACATGAGATCCTCCCAAACACAGAAACTAAAAAGCAAGAAAGATCCTCCTGATTTGCCAATGGTAGAGTGTATGTATGTTGTTATTGTTGTTGTGAAGTTCAGTATCCAAATTATATACACTACAAACCTTAGAAAGTTTCTCACGTGCTTCTAGAGACAGAGTTGTCATTGTATAGTAATCCAAGTCCGGTGGAAGAGGCCTATGTTGTTGACGGACCATCTGCAAGTAGAACAAGCATATGGGTTTGATATATACATAAAAGATAAGAACTCCAACATGATAACAAATAAAGCCATAACCAAACAAAAGGCTAAAACATGTTCATTCCAAATCATGAGTCTCCATCATGAAAAACACTATAGAACTCCTTGTACAAGGCACATGAAAAAATTTACAACTCACCTGCTGGAGTTGTTGCTGCTGTCGCAGAATGAAGCCCTCATACTTAATATCTATCTCTATGCATTCTTTATCCTCTCTAGCTAACTTTTCATTTCCAAAACCATGCTTATCAAGAACTTTATATTGAATGTGTGGTTTCTTCAAAAGGCTCTCCAATGTTGACAAGTCCTTAACAGGCTGACAAGACAATTGAGCAACATCAGCAGCCAAATCTCCACCTGAAAATAAAAACAATGAGGCAGGTTAAAAATTGTTATTCACTTACATAGAACTAACTGTATATATCCAAGCTTGTTGTCAAGAATAAATAATCAGGCACACTTCCATAACTGTGGTTCATCTAAAGGTGTCCATTTTTATTATTGTTCTGGAATAAAATCCGTAAGCTAGATGTCTCTCTATAACTGTCCCTAATCAGAGATTATTCAAGGATAGATTACAACAAACAATCTCAGAAGATCTAAACATTTGAAATTTATATTTTTTATCCATCTGTAGAATCTCTACGTTTACTGTCTGTTCAGTGAAAATAAACAAGAGAAAAAAAATTTCTTCTGCAGTAAAAAGAACAAAACGGGATGCTTTCTTTTTAAATGCTCATTTCCAGGTTATTGTGTAATCTATATCAGCTACTTGTAAAGGAAAGGGAAAAAAATCTGAGAGAATTTTCTATATTGAACTCATAAACAACCCTAACTTATATGTTCCTTGCAAAGATTTTTCTCTACATTATCTCACTGGTAGATACAACTTTCTGGCACAGACAATAGAATGAAAAATACAAACCTGATATCCTGACAGTTTTTAATCGCTTTTTTTCCTCTGCTATTCGAGCTTGCTTATCCTGGTAAATTTTCCAGCGTCTATCATCTATCAACCCAATTTCATGCCCCAAAGGTGTTAGACGGCTATCCGCATTATCGAATCGTAGAAGTAATCGGTGTTCAGAGCGGCTAAGAGAAAAAAAATAGACACATTAGAGTTCAGGTTAGCATGAAAAATAAATAATGCAAATAAAATTCTCGCAACAGTCTTGAGTTCAAGGCTAAGAAAATACGCTGTGCAATGGAAATAACTGCCATTAGAACAAAAACCTCTGAAACTCCATTTGTAGACCTAAAAAAAAATGCAAGGACATACTGATGGAGAACCCATAATTGAGTTTTAGTAGCTAGATAGGAAGTAATCTATATTAGGGCTTTTGTTCTATTTTTATGTGGTTTACCATATTAAGGGTATATCGGACTTCTACCTTGTTATATTAGGAAGTTATGGCCCATACATATATTGGTCTCTCTGTGGTTATTTTTCCTATTTCTTATTCTTCAAGTTTATCCCAGTGGGGAAGGAACTTTTAACCATAGAAATATAAGAGATGATCAGAAATAAAATTATGAGTTATGGTTAGAACCTCAAGACATTCCAAATCCACATATGTTCATTCTAGGTTCACTCCTTTGAAAATAAGTCAAAGTCTCATGTACTGTCTAAATGCTTACATAAATGCAAATTAAATACAGAGACAATACTAAAGAACACATCTCAATGTCCTGGAGTTGCAAAGGCTCATTAAATGGCATAACCCAATTTTTCCTTAAGATAGTTTTATGACTACTACATTACATATATGTCATCATAATTATTACAATTAATAGCTCTTGCAAACCTCTGGCTAATCTAGTGTGCTACAGAGAAATGTGATAGCTCATAATGGAAACAAGTTTCCCTCATGACTACAACAAGAGCACTAACCATAAAAAACAATTGAAGATCAAATCAAAAGGAATGAATAATCATTAATACAGTAATGAAACACTTAATCAATTACCTTGTCAACATGCGGTAAGGCTCTCGAAGGTCCTTTGTGACCAGGTCATCAATCAAAGTCCCAATATAACTACTTTCCCTCTCAAGAACAATTAGAGACTTTCCATCTGAATGTCTAGCAGCATTTATACCAGAAATAATGCCCTATGGTAAAAAGTATATACATAATGAGACAGAAAACTACAGAGTAAACATGGGAATAACAGTAACAATTATTTCTTTTCCACCTGGAAAAGAAAATGTTCTTCACGATGTCCCTATAGGATTAACCGATCATTTTACCAACATAAAATCAAAATACCTCAGCAGAGAGAAGGATTATATAAAACAGAGTACCTGAGCAGCAGCCTCTTCATAGCCGGTTGTACCATTTATCTGACCAGAAAAGAAAAGTCCCTCAATTTTCTTTGTCATAAGAGACCTTGAGCATTGATGAGCAGGCAGGAAATCGTATTCTACAGCATAAGCAGGCCTTAACATTGAGCAGTTTTCAAGTCCAGGCAAAGATCTCAAGAGTGGCAACTGTAATCTCTCAGGTAAACCGGTTGAGAACCCCTGTGACAAAGTAAATAAAGATTTATGGAGTGAAATGATGAAAAGAGTATGACCGTAGTGACATCTATAATAATAAACTAAAAATATAAGTCATGATTATAAGAACAGAAATAAACACCATCAAGGAAGCCATTATTCCATAAACCAAGAAGCTCAACTCCATTTATCAACACTACTAAAATTTGAAGAGCACGTTGCACATATAAAAAGCCTGTCAATTTTTTTTTTCAATTTAACTAGAATTAGAAGCTCAATTACTATCAAATTAATGAAGCCTAATAAAGATCTAAAAGATTTGCTTCAAACCAGTGCAACAGGCTCAGATAAACTTATAGTACACAACCTAAAATTCCACTGAAAAAATTCCATTTCCACACTTCATATTTATCCGATTTAGTTCCTATACTACTTGTAGCACAACCTATAAACCATTAGTTTAGTCTTAATTGAATGTATGTATATCAAGCAACAAAAAAAACACTTAGGTAGACAAAAATGAAATTATACAACAAACTTCAGTAACCACATGAAATTTCCAGTTGCATCAAGCAATGCTTACTCACAGAACTTATTTGGAAAAACTTAGATGTATCCTCTAATTGAATTAAAAAAATACATGTACAAAAGCAAATGTGTACTTTCATTGGGACAGCAGAGGGAAACCTAAAATTTTAATAGAGGGAGAAATTGTGTAATACTGAATTTCAAATAAGCATGCTGATGTGTCACACAGCATTCATCTGTTCCAGAAACAGCAGAGCACAAAATTCAAACAGTGATAGAGTAGGATAAAGACATAATTTGCACCAACTCAAGTTTTGTCGTTCCATCGACAAGGATGTTGACAAGAAGCATTTCGTCTTCCTTCATTCTGTTATCCTTAATTTTATTTTTTTTCAATTGATTCCCTTCTTTACTTTCTTTCATCTGCAAATAAGTGGCAAAGAAGAGAGAAGATAACATTGAAGCACACCTGCACATAGAGCTCTGGCACAGTACGCCCCTCAGGTTCAAGAAAAATCTGATGAGACTCCTTATCTTGAAATCTAACAATCTGAAACCCCCAAAAAAAAAAAAAAAGAGGAACAGTTATTTTAAAATATCTAGTAACATCACAATAAGAAAATCTTGACCTAATTTCCCAAACATTAAACATTGTATGCAACAAGATCAACTATACCCATAGCAGGCCTACATTGAATAAACTATAATAGTGTGCTTGTTAGTTGAGTACTTATTCAGTCCACACCAGGGGGGTGTGGTGGGGGTGTTATAGCTGTGATGTGATTGCTGGCTTCATATGTATCAGCTTAAGCTGTGATGAATTAATATGGATAAGACAAGGTGAAGCTAGAAAAACAATAGAAGTCACCAAAACATAAGACTCTGAAATATACCTTATCTTCAATGGAAGGGCAGTACCTAGGTCCCTTTGCTTCAACCCATCCACCATAAGTGGGAGTCTCATGCAAGTTGTCTTTTATAAGCTGGTGGGTTCTTTTTGTGGTACGCGTTAGATAGCAGCACATTTGCTCTCTTTCGATATGATAATCAGGATCAAAACTAAACCAGCTGACCTGTAAATTATCAACAAGTATATGTTACAAATTTCTATAACATTAAATTCATTAATCTTCACTGTTCACAGGTAAAATAAAAAAAGGGCTTCAAATTACCTAGACATAATATTGCTATATGATTATCTCGTGAACATTACAGTGGTCATAGGTAATTTTTCCTATTAAACTGATAAATCAACTTACACACATACCTACTGCATGTCTAATAACCGAGCAGGAGGTCAAATACTTGGGTTTTCCTGAAACAGAAATGCTCCTATCATCTAAGGCCAGCATGTAGAGCTATCCATAATCCATGTAAATAAATGTGATCAAACTAACCCCTTTAAAAATGTTAATAGGGCTAGTGAATGCAACATGTTACAGAATGAATGTTGAAATGATATATACTTATTTAAAATCAGATCATTTTTAAAGAAAATTGTGAGACATGACTTCAAATCTTGAATCATGCAAAATTAATCAACTGAATCTACACATGGGATCAAATAAAAGGACCTCTTCATCTCCATATTGTGGTTCAAGTCCAGAAAAATCAACAGTACGACAGTCCACACGTGCTGGGGTTCCAGTTTTCAGTCGATCAGTTTCAAATCCAAGTTGTTGCAAGTTTTCAGTCAGCCCATGTGAAGCTGACTCACCAGCCCTACCTGCAGGCATAGAAGTTCTACCAACCCATATTTTACCACTCATAAATGTGCCAGTGGTGAGAACAACTGAAGAAGCATAAAAATTCATCCCGAAGAACGTGCTAACACCTTCAACATTATCATTCCTTCCAAGTAAGAGATCTGTCACCATTGCCTCCCTAATAGAAAGGTTTGCAGTGCTGATGATGGAATAAATAGAACAAGTCAGCAAATAGGAAACAACCAACACAACCCGCTTTAGACATGTGCATGATATTAAAATACTGTGTATCATTGTTTGGTATTGAATACAAAAACAGTCTCTCCATTAACATACAACAGTTAACAATATCCAGTCCTTTAGTAAGTGTCATCAAGAGAAGTAAGACCAACTGGTACTATGAATTATCTTAAACAGTACCTATCAGAGATATATTGAATGGTGGTCAAGCTAGCCTTTTACAAATGTTAATCCATTTGACATTTTATACTGCATTGTAAAATGGAAAACTGTATATACTGTATTGATTTCAATATAAGGTAATTATAAGGTGGACTTGTCTAAATTGATAATTCATTATTTATACAGCAGTGGAGACGAGACAGTGGACATAGTAGACTTATGTATAGATCCTTTTAATTAATACCACTTTCATAGTGGCTACTAAAACTTACCTTTTTATGTTATGTATATCATCTGACGTTCAGCGAGATGAATTTCCAGCATCTTTTCAGTCAATAACTTCACAAGAACTAAGTTCATTATGACATGCTTAAATATCAAAATGTTCCCTCCAAACGCATTCCATGATATGTGCCCATTAATCAATTCGCTGCTTTGAATACTATGTAACCTTAAAGTCAAAGTTTAGTTGTGCAGTTATACATCTAGACTCAATATCTCATAAATTTGATAAATGCATTCATGCAAAGCAACATTTTGACAACCACTTTTAGTTGATAAGAGCATTACTTTCCAGAACCTGGGCCAAAACTAAAATTTGATCAAGGAAACAGTAATGTGCTTACCTCTCAACTATATTTTTCATTTGCATAGCATATTCTCTTTTGTCAGTTTGAGCACGCAATGCCCGAACAGCAGGCCCTCTTGAGATGTTAAGAACACGCTTTTGCAGATAGCACCTGAAACATGGAGATGGTGATTAGTTGTGCAAAAAGATACAGGGCAATGTCAAAACCATGGCAAGAAAAGACAGGGTGTCCTTGAAGTAAAGTAACTCAATGAGCTCAAAGAAATAAAAGGGATGGCAATCAAAACTAGAAAAGATAGTCAGATAGTAGTAGCAGGTATAACAAACATAAACTAAATCAAGAATAGAACTCAAGATATATATTTGCAAATTAGCTAACAAGCCAAAAACACAAAAACAGGTAACACACAATCAGTTCCATAAGCTAGATCATAAATGACACAATGAAACAATAGCAAGGAAATCATAGCTTTCATGCTACAGGAAACAAATGCATTAGATGCAACTTCGCAAATTCTTTAATTGCAGTCACATATAGCTTTAATTTTTTTTTTCACCTATTATATATCTCATTCAAACTTATGCACCTGGGGGATTGTGGTGCGAATTCAAATTGACAGGGCTAAACGTTGCAATTTGATAACAGTCATATGGCATAGACAAGAAATGGATAGAATTCATAGATTCAAAATGCAGCATTTGGGAATAAGTGAGACGATGTCTCTTTGCATCAATGGAAGTTTATTTTAAAAGTTAGTTAGAGTATTAGTTAGGTGTAGCGAATCTATATGTAATGCTTATGTTGAAAACGGTCAATGTTTTTGGCATTATGCAGCATGAAATAAAAAATTGTTTGTGTTTTCTCCTTGCTCAAGCATGTACATGCTCCAATACAAGCCTCGCCAACACTTCCTCAAACATTGGCATCTTCATATTTAAATCCACAATTAATACTTGAAAGAAAAATGATCAAACTACAAAACACAACTGCAGCTTAACTGCTCATTCATTGACAACACTTGTCATTGATAGAAGCTACGTGGGAGTTTGCGAGATAAGGGTGCGTTTTCCAGACTTTGCACTTGAGGACAATGCTGCTGAGGGAGTATAGGTGCGAATTCAAATCAACAAGGCTAAACATTATCATTCGATAACACCGATATGGCATAGACAAGAAATGAATGGTGTTCATGGATTCAAGATGTAGCATTTGGGGAATAAGTGGAACAATGTTGTTTTGCATCAATGGAAATTTATATTAAAAGTTAGTTAGAGTAGTTGCCAGGGGTAGCGAATGTATGCATAATGCTTATATTGAAAACGGTCAATGTTTTTGGCATTGTGCAGAATAAGTTAGAAAGTGTTCGTTATTGCCTTCTCCCTTGAGCTCTATCGCTAAGTTTTGTTTTTTGTTTCTGTTTTGCTTAAAATTTCAACTCAGCGAGCTATAAAATTTCAGACCATATCATATTAGCCTTCCAAAACCATAAATTTCAAATAGTTCATGTAAAGAATTTTCATACTATTAAACATAAACAGAATCTTTGGATATTACCTATCAGCAACCTTCCCAATTTCACCACCAAGTGCATCCACTTCATGTACAAGCTGTGATTTTGCAGGTCCGCCCACTGCTGGATTGCAAGGCTACACATAATCCATTTCGATAGATTAAAAAAAAAAAAAATGAAGAACAAAAAGTTTGCTAAATCTTTTGAGTACTCTTATCACCGAAGAGTATTACCTGCCAAGCAATTCGATCAATGTTTAGTGTAAGAAGGAGAGTTTTTGCACCCAAACGAGCCGACGCTAGGGCTGCTTCGCACCCAGCATGCCCTCCCCCAACCACTATCACATCAAATCTCTCAACACTATTCCACTCTGCAAAACACAAGATGATAAGCACTTGTCTAGTTTATGGTCAGAAGATAATTTTTAAAATTTGTAATAGAATCCGAAAATCTACTTATATTTGCATTTTACACTCGTTTTTTACATTTTCACTTTGAATTTACACTCTATTTTTAAAAGTAAATTCGAATTTCACATGAAACGGGCACTATACCAACAATTTAAAAAACTGCCCAACACCTGTTCAATGAAGTTACCCAGAAAAACAAAACTACCTCCAGAAGTGGAACTGGGTGCAGCGGAGACGACGGAAAAGTGGCGGGGGAAGAAGTTAAGGGTGCGGTGGAGTTTGCGGCGGAGGGAGAGGAGGTGGGTTCTTGAGGAGGAGGAGTGAGAGAAGAGAGGCGCGAACAAGTGGCGGGTTTGGCGAAGGCTAGAGAGATTGAGGTTGAAATTGAGACTAAGTGTCGTTGGCATTTGTAAGTGTAGTGGGTTTTAATTTAGAGTTGAAACTGCCAGTGGAGATTTGGGATATATGACCGGATTTCAAATTCAAAGATGAGAAATGGGATGCTCACAGTTGACGGGCTCCAGGGCGTTAAGACCCAAACTAGCATTTAAATTGAACTGAGCATATTATTTTTTATACAAACCCCAACAGAAGAAGAAGAGAGAAAATCAGATAAGTATTTTGTTCGTATTCTTTCATCTATACCAACAAATGTCCAGGTCCATGTCTCTTCCTTTCAGCAGCTCTAATCTCAACTTTCTCCTTATCTGTCCCTAACCCACTTGGCTGATTGTTCTAGCACAAGTTTTAGGTCCAACAACACTGACTCATGCATAATACCTTTCTCTTCTTCAAAAAGAACCTCGACCTCCAGGTTAAATGAAGGATATGTGCGGCAAAGAAAGGTGAAGTCCTCCTAGGTGGCATCTTCATGCATGGAATTAGACCACTGTACCAAAACTTGTGGATGTGTTTTGCCACGATATACCTAAATACGTGTGGCCAAAATCACTTCAAGGAGTAGTAATGGTTGATTGTTAAGGCTGAGTGGTGGCAATCTGCTGCAAGCAAAAGACTGATCTCCACAGTATGGTTTGAGGATTGAGATGTGAAAGACAAGGCTTGTTGGTGGAAGTCCACGCTTGTAGGAAACAAGACTCACGACCATAATAATGTGAAAGGGTTGTAGAATTGCTTTGCCAGCTTGTTGGTGGAGCGATTTGCAAATAAGGACTAGGATGATGGCCCAAAGTGGGTGTGTTCAGACAATCTATCCATGACGATGAGGATGGTGGTGTGGCATCTTGAACTTGGCAATCATGTTATGAAATCCATGGAGTTCCAATACTCTCTCTTGAATGGGTAAAGGGCAAAACAAGCTAACAAGGGTAGTAGTGGTTGTTTCGATCTCTTGGAATGTGAGACAACACCCCACAAAATCTTGAACATCTTTCCTCATATTAGCCCAAGGGAAATTGACCCAGAGTCACCAAAGTTTCTTCAAAATGTTGCAATGCCCTACCATGAAAGACTTCTGAAATTCTTTCAACAACGGGAACTTATAAAGAGATGTCTTACTCATTCATATATGGCCATGATAGTACAATAACCAATCACGATTGGTATATTCAGATGAAATGAGCTCTCCATTATTCAATTGTTGATGAAAAAGTAGTAAATCTAGAGTTGTCTGCCTTTCCTTCCTTAAATAATCACAAAGCAACAGTATGAATGTTGTTAGGTAAGAGAATAATAAGATCACAACTTTGATCAAAAGACCATCATGAGTGGTCTTGACCTTGAAGATTTGAGAGAGAGAATCAACAACTGTATTGGCTTGATTAGACTTATATTCGATATTTATGTTATTCAAACTATAGTGGTTCATATTGATTGTGAATTTGGCATGCAAGAGGTATTGTCACCATTTAAAAACAACTTTACTGTTGGCATAGTAAGCTAATGACAATCTCATATGAGCCAAGCTTCTTACTGAAGAAGTTAGGTGCCACTCCTGTGTAAACATTGCATTGAATCCAATATTTGAGGCATTTGTTTCAATGAAAAATTCATTGGCAAAGTTATGTAGTGCCAAGATATTTGTTTCAATGAAGAAGGGTAATGATTGATGCATAATTCATGATAAAGCTACGATATTACCTTGCCAATCCCAGAAATCCTCAAAGTTGCCTAATAGTCTTAGGTGTTGACCATTATATTATAACCTCAGCTTTCTTAGAGTTTATCTTTGCACCATCTTCTTGATTAAGGTGATTGAGATATTTTCTATATTTTTCACCAAAATGGCACTTGCTAAGTTCAAACAAAAAAAAAAAATTATGATAACTTGACACTTTAGCCCAAGTTCAAAATGGCTTACACAATAAAAAATACTTGGACCATAGGTAAGGATGTTGTTGAAGAAACCAATTGTAACATTTTCGGTCTAATAGCTCGACTTATTGTTAAGATATTATCCTTTTAGACACAATCCATTATAGTTTTGCTTTTGGGCTTTGCAACCAAAAACGTGTCTTGATAGTTTAAAGAGTTCACAGACTATTTAACCAGTCAAATCTTTTCATCCATAACCAATGCAGGATACACAGACAAATCCAACATCTTTCCTATGTTTTGTCAATGTAAGATTTTCTTAAAGATATCACATACACCCCTTTTATAAGACTTAGCATCCTCATTGAAGTTTGCCCCACAATCGCTTAAGAAAACACACAACACTGCTTTGATACCATTTGTAATATATCTAGTCCAATAACCTAACTTACTGTCAAGATATTGTCAACTTTTGACAAATAATTCATCATGGTTTTGCTTCTAAGCTTTGCAACTTAAAATACGTCTTGACAGTTTAAAAAACTTACAAACTATTTAACTAGTCAAATCTTCTCATCTCTAACTGATGTGAGATATACTAACAAAGTATAAACAGACCTAACATCTCTTATGTGCATTGTCAATGTGGAATTTTTCTAAGGGTATCACAACAATGATGAATTTTTTACCATGTCCTCTACCATCTTTCTAAACACTAACTGACTTGCTTCCTTTTTGGCCTCTTCCCCTTTTCCCCATGTCTTTTATTCCCCTGTTTGTTAACCATCCCTTTATTGATCCTTTTCTTAGCCTTGTCATCTTTTTGTTTCACTTTCAGTTTAGTACCCCATTCCATCTTCCTTCTCCCTTTTTTACCTTTCGTTCCTTATTCCCCTTCCTCTATTGTGTTTAGGTGTCTAATTTGGATTGGTCTCAACTTATGTCAATGGTTTGTCTTCTAGATAGTTAGCTTTTGGCTTTTGGTTCTCTATCAAAGGTTCTTTGGTTTGTTTCTCTAGTTGGTATGAGGTGTTGGGTTCCTCCATGTAGAGTTGGCATTTTCTACACAGCTCATTAACTTGATATGATAGTGCATGAAAAAATTCAGTTAAAATTGAGTTTTTGATACAAACATTAACCCGCATTAACCCGAATTAACTCAAATGTTCAGAGAAATGTTTACAATAGTAGAATTTGTGAAAAGTAAATTAAAAAAATGTTGAAGGACAGGTACTAGTAATAGTTAAAATCCTTACATATTGTATATAGTTATATCTTTATATAGTTGTAATTACTTCGATTATTTTTATTTTTATTTAAATTTTTTTCGATACTAAAAATGAGATTAATTACTAAGATTATTGACGTACTTTAAACATTTTGGTACGTAAATTTTTTATACCATTTATAAAGAAGCAAAATGTTATGTTGTGTGTAAACACGATAATGGCTCATGTTAGGTTGTTCCAGGTTGAATTCGATACAGCCTATTGTGCTCATAGGTTGTGATTTTATATATATTTTTAATGTTTTTAAATTATTTTTTAAATATTATATTTATTATTGATAATTGTATTGATATGATTATTTTAAATTGAAGTGTTTTTGTCTTGACTATGTTGTTTTCTTATAACTTTGTGGCTACTTTAAAATAACAAAATTTCATTTACCAGAAAATATATAAAAATGATCATTTTCTTTGTGTATATATATATATATATATATGTATATATATATATGTATATATATAATTAGTAGTGTCTAAGTGGGAGAATGTTAGAATAATATGGGTATACATTAATTAATTTTTTTTTATTGTTTAATAAAACTGAGTGAATATATAATCCAAAAAAAATTTATTTTATGAGTTCAATGTGATCATTTGGAAACAGGTCAACACACTATGCATTATGGTTATTAATTTGAATTGTAAGTGTGGGTCAATGAAAGTTATTGTGCTTTTAATAGGAGAACCTGATAACTAATTAAACAATACATATAAAATAAAGGCAGGTCCCCTTCCCTAGTGAACATTACATATAATATTTTTCTTGGCACCACTTTTGCAAAATATTCTGAACTAGGAATGAAGACTTTGCTCAAGAACTGATAATCAATCCTTGTTGCATCAATTTTCAGCAATAAAATAGTACAAACAAGTTTGTTTATGTGTAACACTCACATGTACGTCTCAAGGGCAAAATAGTCTTGTCAAAATGAGAGTTTTGGATGACTCATGGTTGTGTATGGAGAGTCAATGCCCATGTGTCATGCCATGTTAGCCAAATAAGATTGATTAAAATTAAGTAACACATGGTTGTGTGCCTCAAACACTCGCTCGTGTGTGTGTAACATTTTTAGTTTATATATGACATGTTGCTGTGTTTTTGGGATTATTATTTTATAATCCCTAAACGCACAATTTTTCCCAAAAAGTGAGTGAGGGCAAGTTTGATGGTTAGACTTTCGTGCAATGATTCCAATGACATGTTTTCAGTGAGGTGGTTGCGAGGAAATAAGAGATAAGGAGGCCTACGCGTGTTGTCTTTTGTTGTAATCGAGGTAAGTGGGAACGCGTCTCTGCACCTGTTTCCATTATATTTGTTGGATCCTTACGGTTTCTCTTGCAAAGTGTGCTTTTATAATTGTGATCTATAGCTTAAGTTTGATACTAATCATAGTGTATAAGACATGGTTGAGAGCTCTACAATTATATGAATATATACTCGTATTTTTTATTATTGTTACCATTATTTATGCATTTGTTTGATGGGAAATTGCATGTATTTAGCATAAGCAAGTGGTATTGTTAGTATGGTCCTAATTCATATGTCAAACGAATGAAATTGATAGTGTTTGCATGATTAGAATCGAAGTAGGGCATTTAGTGTGATTTTTGGGTTTGTCACATGGTTGTATGGTATAGGATACATGCCCATGTGTGGAATCCCCAGATTTCAAGTCAAGTTTTCATGATGTTCAAACAACCATAGGACACCATTGACTGATTAGTGGTCAACTAAGACATGTGAACTTTTGGTGTGTAGCATTAGCATGACTGTGTGTTTGGTAAAATGACTAGAATACATTTAAAAAGTAGTGCAATCGATGAGAGCATAGAAAAAAGAAATTAAAATAGATAGTTAAAAAGGCATACACCTGTGTGTGTAGGAAAATTAACACACGGGGAAATGTCATGAGAAGTAGCTATGTGCTTGGGAATAAAAAAACACACCCTAAGTGTCCATAGACTTACACTTGTGTGTATAGAGCAAAATAAAGAAAAGAGAAAATGAATTAGACTAAAAATTTTAGGTTTGTCCCAAGTAGACATGTCAATTAGGGCTAATCAAATGGAGGTCTAGCCCAAAGCTTGAAAATGAGGCTTGACCCATAAGCCTTCCAGGGTGGGCTGTAGGCCTAGGTATTAGGCTCCTGGGCCAACCCGACCCGACCCGACCCGACCCGACCCATTATTGTTGAATATATTAAAAAAATAAAAAGAATTTTTTTATATGCCAGTTGGCTTCTGCTTGTTGTAGAAGCCAGAGCCATATTTTTTTTTATAATTTTTTTCCTCCTATATAAACAACTCAAATCCTCTTTATTTTCCAATTTTATTTACAAATCTTTCAATCTCAATTCTTTCATTATATTCTCAATCTCATTTTCTCTTATCAACTTTTTTTCATAAACCGTCTGAATTCACAAACAATAATTTTTTATATTTATAATTTCATTTTAATTTCAATTTTATCATTACAAAATATTACAAATAGATCCAATGTCAAGTGAATTCAATCCATTTGAATATTATTTATGTAGATAATTGGTATGGTATATATATATATTTTATTTACGTTTGTAATTATATAATATTTAAATTAATTTATTTGTATTATATTATAATATTTTTCATCATATAACCATGATATTTCTCTGTCATAAGCAAGAGATTATAAATAAAATATTTGAAATATTGTCATTGGTTTTAATAATTGAAAAATAATTTGTGTTTAAATTTGTTTAAAACTTGATTAAGGCTCAAGCCTTAGGCCTTAAAAATTTCATGGGTTGGTTCAGTTCAATGCAAAGGCCCATCACTGTGCAAGCCTACGGACGAGCCCGATGAATAAGCCCGGTGGGCAGAGCTAGAGCTGGTCGAGCCATAGACACCTCTAGTCTTAAGCAACAGTACAAGGAATTCGGGTACCTAGTAGTACCTCACATGTCTAAGAGTTTAATCATAATGGGGCACGAGATATATTGTTAGGTGAAAGTAAGAGTGAGCTAAGTTAAATAAAGGCTCGACATGCATGTATACTAGACATCTTATGATCGTTATGAGAGGGCACTATGAATATACAGTCACTACGTAGTCTACAATAGGACATTAGACTTGTAGTAGGGCACCTGCTCACAGTAAACTCAGTTAAGATATAGTTGGTGTAGTGAAACAAAAAAATAGTTCACATGGTTAAGGTATCAAATCCATATATTTGATCCAAACTGATTGACCTAGTATACAACTTTAATTACAATTTTCAGATTCAGATGTTTACACTGAGTTTAGTATGGTTACGCTAGATAAAAATTTGGAGAAGTGGCTCTTTAGTGACCGAAAGGACATAGGTCAACCCGAGAGTAATGACATACAACCTAAATAGTTCCTAAAGTATAATATGAGTACAAATGCAATACATAGGACCCGTCATCATCCATAAAGGAGTTTAATGCTGGCTGCAAATGACAGAGTTAGTATGGGTCGAGTTTAAGAGCATTTTGGGGTTTCAATAGAAATTATCAATATAGTCTCATATTTACTAAGCGTTCTTGTCACTCATTCCTCTACTTTCTTGTGTGTAAGAACAAGTGATCTTGATAGGTGGGGAACGAGTGATTGTTAGGGGGTATAGAGTTGTGAGGGCATTCCTATCATTTTAGTTTTATCAATTTTAGTTCATTGAGATTTTTATGATTGTATTTGACTATACATATTATGATTTTTAGTTTACGCTAATAAGATTAGACATTTTTTAAACACTTCCATTTATTTATGTAACAAGGGTATTTTCATCATTTTCATTATTAATAAATGATTTTTTTTCATGTTATTATAATGACTTATGTATGAAGTTTTAAATATTTTAAAAAGTCAAGTATGCTCAAATAGTCAATTTAATGAAGCTTTTCTGCTTAGAATAGTACTTCTAGAAGAGGTGTTACATTTTCTTCCTAATCTACAATATTTTATAGTCTACTGTGATTAAATACAAAATTAGAGCAGAATTATTTTGGCCTGTCATTCTACAATTGGGTGCGCTAATACAATCATGTCATTTCATCTTAGTTGTATAAAGTTAGTGAAACACCTAAACCTAATCAAACCCAATTTCATATTATCTCTCATGTTATACAGTGGTTACCCCAATTTTGTAATGAGTTATATAAATTCAGAAAGTGTTGGATTGAAACATGAATCTCATGGAGATATGTGATAGCAGCAGCTAGGATCCTAATTGCTTGTTAGTTAAATCGAACCAGAAAGGTGTGGTCTATGGTAAAGCAAAATAAGTGAAAGCTATAATGCAACTGCCCTATATATTTGAAAGATAGAAATAACCTTCTGAGCATCTATCAAATCCGAGTCTTTTTGTGATGACAATGGCATCAAAAGTGATAACGAATCTTTAAGCTCAGAAACAAAGTATTATTGATGATGAGGCAGATGGCCGGACATATTTTATGCTGCAGCAGTTATTGGTTATGGAATTGCTTCGGTTTGCTTCACCAAGGTCTTTGCTAAAAGAAAACTGGAAAAAGAAACATTGTTTAGCATCCAGATTCATTAAAAATACCTTGTGAATATGTAACAACAATCGTAAAAGACACCAAGCAAAGCCGGGAGCCATACCCTGTGTAAAATGCATACATTGAATTAAATTTTAGTATTTAGTCACCAGCTCAAAATATAACAGGGCTTTGATTACAATATACAAGCACCAAAGTATAGCACTCAAAAAAGAATACATAATCAATAATCGCTTACCATATACAATGAATCAAGATTTACATTATGGTGGCGACTGCAGTTCCAGTTCAATCTTGCTCACTTTCCATTTACGATAAGGCATTCTATGGCAGGGGATTGAATAAGACTTTGGAGAGATGGCTCCTCATATTGCACAAAAGTTTTTAAAGGTGTTCCATTGTTCCGCTTTTTAGTCTGTCCATCCACGCTTGAAGTCCTTCTCGTCCATGTGGAGAACTGCACCCTTTACAGCATTCTCAGCACCACAGTGATCTGATGAACGATTCTGATCAGGAAGTCCATGATTTAGAGTGTCATTCATGTTTATTAACGTCCTGCTTCTGGCTTCAGGGCTCCTGGCTGCTGCAGCTAATCACATGTTCTTTATCCTTTCTCTAATTGCATCTAATGTCCCAGTGGTTACTGCAGCTTCAACAATAATTTCAACTTTTAGGTCTGTTTTAACTAAATTAACAGAGAAAAAAACAGAATAAGCAAAAGCAAATTATGCGTACCTCCATATCTTGTTAAACAAAGCAAGCACCGCCTCTCTTTTTCAACAAGAGTCAAGAAGTATCCAAAACCGCCAGTCTGGACATTGCTCCAGCCCAGCTCACAACTTGCAACTGCTTATTTAGAATTCTCCATTATAAACATGCAAGCTGCCATTCAAGAAATTTAAAGAAAGTTTAAAATCGGCTACAAAACCAACATAAAACTAGTATAAGAAGGGACCATGTCCCAGCCAAGAGTAAGTACAAAATAAAGAAGTGTGTGCTGTGAGGCTGTGCAAAAATAAAAAGCCGTTGAGTGTCATTGAGTGCAAGAATAAAGAGTGTGGGCTGTGCGCGAGTGTAGTAAGTGTTAAGGGGGTTTTGTATAAATTTGTAATTGTTATAATTAATAAAAATGTTGTTCTATAATTACCACTTTTGCTCAACATATTTCTCATTCTGTTGATCACCCAAAGGATTCTCCGAGGCGTGACCTCTTGATGCAATGGCATTATTGATCCTATGTCTTCAGTATATGAAGGTGGTAAATTGAAGCTTGTTTGCTCAGCTACAGCTCTATTTGAAATATTATCTGATGAGGCTATGGAAAGCAGTAAAGATGCAAGTTAATGAAAATTAAAACTCTGAGATAGGAAAAACAGACAGCATTCAGTCCCCGCCTCCCCAAAAGACAAGGAGCAGATGATGTTAGACATATACCTTCTCCATTCCCGATTCTTGCAGATATACATGAATGCTTTGAAGAATGTGGTTGAGAACGGCACCATATATACTATCTTGAAGAACCTGTAGAAACAGGAAGCAAAATTTATCATACATCTAGCCCAAACACATAAAAATCAATGCCAACAAACAAATAAAAAGTTTCAAGCAATTCATTTTCAGGAAATATTATTACCAAAGTTTAGTTTTTCAATAATTACACTGTATTATAACAATTTCCTAAAATTCAAATATAATTCATGAGAACATATTATTAACATTGCAAATTAAGTGCACATACTAGTCTTAATATAATCTATCATCTCAATTACATGTTGTCCAGTAAGGGCAATTTGTTACAATTAGAAAAAGAGTACAAAACAAACAATTTGTCTGGTCAAAACAATCTTAGAAAGCAAAGCAAGAAAGGCACCAGCAATGAAAGATAACTTAGTCTGTTTGATGAGGCATTTTACAACCAGATCAGAAAACATCTGATTTCTGGCAGCAACAAAGGATGAAGTTCGATCAGCGTTATCCTGTATGAACAATAGCAAGTCAATTAAGCAATAAATATACATAAAGGTTACTGAAAATGTATTCATATCAGATAAGTTTTCACCTGAATGTTAAGCATCAACACATTGAGAGCTTTTAAAAGTTGGCTGCTATCATCCATATGAGGAACCCTTTCATCCAAAAGCCAAAGTAGGACCTCAGTAAGTAGACTGTCAAGAGTACTCTCCTGGACATCATTAGAAGGCCTCTTGTATTGAAATGTCTGCATAAAGTCCATATGTTAGTATGTTGCAGCAAAATGATTCAATGCAAGAGTTTTACAGCGAAGAAGACTGAGCAGAAGAATTTAAATAGACTGAGTACAATGCAGAAAATTCTCAACACAAAGAAAGGGCGGAAAAAAAAGCAAAGAATAAAAGAAGAATAGCAGGAAAAATCAAAGCAACTATGTAACATCATGATATGCCACACCTAAAATGTTGTAACCAGTAGACAATGTATTTAGAGCAGCTTTTCTTATTTCACCGTCACATTCTGCTGACTAGCTTTCAACAATTTGCAAAGATTATAATTGTCCACTGATCTGCTAAACAGACAACATATAAGTTTGAAAGCAAGAAGATAATTATACCTTCAGCAAGCATGTTGTGTTAGATTTTTGCAGAACTGCAAAACAAACCACCTCAAAAGTATATCCAGAACTTCAATAATTTCCCTTTTTATAGATGGGAGGGCCTGTAATTAAAAGTTGATTTGATTAAGATTACATATTAACAAACTTGAAACAGATTGAAGAACCAAAATCATGAGAAGACCACCCTCTGCAGGATCTCAAGCCCATCAACTTGTTTCTTAAAATCTGTGCTTAGTAGATGCCTATGCAAGTCCTCTCTGAAAAATCTCATCAAACCATTCTGCAACAAAGGCACAATCTCTGTCACAACTAATTTTTCATAGGAAACAAAGAAATATATCTAAGAATGAATCCCAGAACAAACCTCAAGATCTTGGATCTGCTCAATCTGTGGTTCTTCAAACTTAAATCTACCAACAACTATTCTCTCCCTTTCATCCTGTAAATTAAAACGTTTATATAAAACATGTTCTCAGTATATTTAACACTTCAACAATATTCAACGCTTCAAATTTCACCAATCAATACCTTATTTGAATCCTTCACAATTAGCAAAGCCTGTGACTGGACAGCTATATCATAATTGAATTTGCCCTTGCATCCTTAGTACATAAATGCTTTGAAGAATGCAGTCAAGATTGGCATCATATATAGTACTTTGAAGAACCTGCAGATACAGGAAACAAAATTTAGCACACAACTAGCCAAAACATGTGAAAATCGGTGCCAACAAACAAACAAATATATTAACACTGCAAAAAAAGTGCACATACTAGCCTTAATATATTATTGATCATCTCAGTTACATGTCCCAGTGAGGGCAATTTTTGTACTAGGATGACTCATGCAACCACTTAACATATAATGAGCTCTCCAGCCCCATAACTGCTTATCAGTTTGTTACAATTAGAAAAATACTACTAAACAAACAATTTGGCTTGTCAAAACAATCATAGAAAGCAGAGCAAGAAAGGCACTGGCAATGAAAGATACCTTATTGAGTTTGATGAGGAGTTTTACAAGCAGATCAGAAAACCTCTAATTTCTGGCAGCAAAGGACTGATTAGTCACTGGTGAAGGCCACCTTGAAGGATCTAATGGACGCAAGAGATTAATAAGGACAACAAAGGATGAAGTGCGATCAGCATTATCCTGTATGAACAATAACAAGTAAATTAAACATAAAATACATCAAGCATGTTGTGTTAGATTTGAAGAACTGCAAAACAGACCTCCTCAGAAGTATATCCATTACTTCAATAATTTCCCTTTTTATAGATGGGAGCGCCTGTAATTAAAAATTTATTCAATCAAGATTACATATTAACAAACTTGAAACAGATTCAAGAACTAAAATGATGAGAAGACCACCTTCTGCAGCATCTCGAGTCCATCAATTTGCTTCTCAAAATCTGTGCAAATCCTCTCTGAAAAATCTCATCATATCATTTTGCAACAAAGGCACATCTCTATCACAACTAATTTTTCAAAGGAAACAAAGAAATATATCTAGGCATAAATCCCAGAACAAACCTCAAGATCTTGGATCTGCTCTATCTGTGGCTCTTCAAACTTAAATCTACCAACAACTTTTCTCTCCCCTTCATCCAGTAAATTAAAAAGTTCATATAAAACATGTTCTCAGTATATTTAACACTTCACACAGTATTCAATGCTTCAAATTTCACCAATCAATACCTTATTTGAATCCTTGGCATTTAACAAAGCCTGTGATTTGACAGCTATATCTTCAACAGATGTAATTGAATCTGCCCTTGCACCCTTAGTTGGAATGCCCCTCTGTCCAAGCCATCAAAAAAACACTCAGCACCCTCATTGCATGCAGAAATGGTTGTAACAAAAGCATGCAAAATACCGAAGATATAGTCCTGCTTCCATGCTTCACCAAAAACATTAGAAGTAAATTTTGCAACCTTCAAGCTGTCTTTAGATGTAGGCCCCATTGACATTACTTTTGCAGATTCAAGTAAGACTAAGAGAAACTCAAATTAGCAAGCAAAATATAAAAGACGTACAAGGGGAAAATTACTAGAACCAGGTTACTATATACACACCACGAGATCCATCATACGCTTTCAATCTTTCAACAATAAGAGCTAAAGCTGGGGCGTCACATCTTTAAGATGCTTCTCAGTCTGGAAAAGATTATATAAATCCAAACAAAAAAATAATAATAATAAAGCTTAATAGCAGCTTCAATCTCAAAACTATGAGAAAGCACCAGAAATTTTATAGGGCACACACTGCTTCATGTCCACTAACTCTGATGATGTCAACAATGCACGCTTCTGCTGCCTATCAAACATCTGATGATTTATCCTATAAGAGATTCCTGACATTGATGTGGCTCAAATAGGGTGAAATTAATAAACAAATTGTGCAACACAAGCAATCAGACCAAAAAATGAGGTCAAGAGATTACCAGCATTTATCTTTCTTCAAAGAACTTACTGCCACGGCAGAGCTCGCTGGTTTCAGCAGGTCTGAATGCAGACGGCAGCTTATAAAGGGCAGAAGGAGAGGAGAGGAAAGGCAAGGAAAACAACAGGGAATTGGGAGGGAAATTAGGGGGTTCTGGCACTCTAGTCAGAACAATTACCACTGTAATTAGTTTCAAAATAAAGCAGTGAGGAGGGCTGCTATGTTTATTCTTTCCAATCAATAAAGACATTTCATTCGAAAGTGCAGTTGTGTGTGTTCTGTGTAAATAAACCGGCAGGCTACTCTGGTTGAATGCACAGTTGATTGCAAGGCAGCTAAACAAACCAGGAAGACAAGGCATTTGAGAGAAGAAAATTATACCCAGCAGTTCAGGTATGTAACAGTATTCAGGGACAAGAAGCAAAATTCTCCAACTGAGTTTATCTGAATATAGATATAAAATAACTCATCCATGTTTGTGAGCCCTGACAACAAAAAACTTACATTGTACGGTCCATTCCCCAAAACAATTAAAACATAAATATAAAACATTATGGGAGGCGATATTTACTTGTCAAGGCTGAATTATGAGATTGAAAACTCACAAATTTAATTCAAGTTTCCCCTGCATACATATAAAACAATAAAGTTAAAGAAAGGAAGGAGAAACAATGAATAGGTTCAAATTTTGAAATTCATATCAAATGATAAAAGAATCAAATTGTCAATTGAAGTTTTAACTTTATTCAAATAAGTATTTCAAGAATATTTATAATTTAACTACTAACTGATGAAGAAGAATAGATATGGATTGGTCATACCTAATTTTCGGTTGACTTGATAATCTCTCCGTCAAGTTGAATGTTGGGGATATGAGCAATCTTAGGCCAATCTTCACCTGCTTCTGGTTTGCATCTTTCCGTCAGTTTAAGACAGCCTTCAATTCTTACTTCTCGCAAAGAGACGAGACGATTCGTATCCTCTGGTAGAGATGACAATTCTGGACAGCCACGAATGAATAGTTCTCCCAAAGTGTTTGTCAAACCCTGAAGAAGCCATTGGGGCAATTTCACCAGTTGTGATAAATCAGTAATTTCAAGGGATCGAAGGGGAGGCCCTGTGCTATTGAGTTCAGCATGATTGTCTGATCCTGTGCTCAAATCAAGATTAAGCCTTGCACAACTTCGGATACGAAGGTCTTCTAATGAGCTTAAGTTTCGTACACCACGTGGTAATGAGATTAACCGTGGACATTCAGAAGTTATGAGCATTCGAAGGGCTCTCAGGCGACCAATATCTTCACACAAATATTCTAAATTGCTGCAATTGCGAATAATCAAATATCGAAGAGAATTCAAGTAGCCAATTTCATTGCTTGGTAGATGCTTTTGCATTGTTGTTAAGACTAACACTCTGAGACTAATTAAGTACTTTACTTCTCTTGTTAACCCTTTTAGTTCTTCACAATTCCTCAGTGATAAAAGTTGCAAATTTTGTAGCTTGTAAATGGAACTCGGGAGTTTTTTTATTTCTGGGTTTCTTCCTAGTTCCAAATATCTCAAATGCTTAAGAGTACCAACCCCTTTAGGCACTACTTTTATGCCTAGATTATATAAATCTAACATCCGCAAAAATTGAAATCTTGAGATAAGTAATTCCAAAAAAGATTGGCTAATAGTGATATCGTCACCAATAGTTGAAGAAAATATATCGCTTCTCACATTACTCAAGCTAGCTATGCAGTTTCGAGCAACTGCTTCACCATGAAAAAATAAATGTCGATAAGTTTTGCAAGCAATTTGGCTACCCCTTTTCAGTCTTAAACACTCATTTTGGAACAATGATGTGGCAACATCATGCATCAGATCATGTATTTCAAATATAAACCTATCACCAATTAACTTTTTAACATCTTGAAAGAAAGATCTCCACATTAATTCTTTTATATATTGCATGCCAATATTATCCAAATCTTCATTTTCATTGTGGGCTTGGAGAAGCCCATGGGCCATCCAAAAGTTAACCAAATGATGTGCTAGAAAATTTGACACCTTTCGGAAATATAGAACAATAGACAAAACATTGTTTTAAAAGAGGTGATAACTTATTATAACTTATCCTTAGAGCTGGTAAAATGCTATTTTCCTTTTGATCTAACTTTCATATCTCATTATCTCTCACATTTATCCACTCTTGTTCAGAAGTTGAGGAATAAAGAAGACTCCCTAGCGCTCTTACTGCTAATGGAATACCTCCACATTTTTTTACAATTTCTTTTCCAATCTCTATAAGTTTGGAATGTTGTTTTTCTTGCCCTTCTTTAAATGCATATTTAACAAACACAGACAAACAATCATTAAGGGCAAGACCTTTTAACTTGTATGTAGATATAGTACCCATAATTGAAGCAACACGGTCACTACGTGTAGTTACTATGATTTTACTCCCACTAACACACTTCGTTAATAATTCTTTTAAATCACACCACAACCCCTCGTTTTCATTCCAAACATCATCCAAAACTAACAAATATTTTTCATGTCTTATAATATCACGTAGTTTCCTTTGCAATTGGTCTAAACTCATTTGAATACATTTTTGCTCAGTTGCAGAACTAATGATGTCAATTAGAACCTTTTTTAGAGAAAATTCATCTGACACACAAACCCACATTTTTAACTTAAAATGATCACCCACTATTTCATCATTATACACCAATTTTGCAAGTGTGGTTTTTCCTAAACCTCCTAGCCCAACAATAGGAATGATAGAAACACTCACATTACTATAACTTGGACACAATAAGATTTTTATAATCTCCTCTTTGTCTTTATCTCTACCAATAACATTTGAATCACGTACAAATGAGTGGGTTTCCCTCTCCCTATCTATAACATGATTGCTATCAATTTCTTCAATGAGAATAAAATCATTCTTATCAGCTGTTATTTTTGCTAACCTCTTTTTAATCTCTTTAATTTTATGCCCCAACGTAAAACGGAAAACAACTAGATTTGATGATGAAAAAAAGTGGCATACCTTTCTTGTAATGCTTTGATGATGCACCACTTGCTTACGTAGATCTTCCACCTCAACTTCATCTAAAATATCTTCTGCATTATAGCAAACCTCTTTAAGCTTTTCTAGCCAAACTCTCAGCTTTGAATCATGAATTTGTTTCTCCTCAGCATCTAAGAGAACAACTTTGATAGTTTTTAAAGTGTCAGCAAGTTGTTGTACATCATTCTTGACACCCCATGCCAAAGACACTTCATCAGAAGCAAGGGATATCAGCTTGCCCAACACTTTCTCAACAATACCAGAGACAATTGTTTCTACCATATTTTTGAAAGAAAGAAGACAGCAGGTTGTTCAGTTTTCGAAGTGGCGAAATTGAATTGTTGTATGAAATAATCATCTAAGATCATGGCATTATATATAATATAGTAAGATTCCTTGACTTGCGTGGGAATTACATGAAGTATGAACAAATTTTGAAGACTACTATATATCCTTTGTCTTGAATGAATGTAAGGCATATATCCATCAATTTTTTATTTTTATTTTCCCCTATACGTCCCTTTGGTTTGGATAATCTCTTATTTCAAAAATGAAAGATTACTCAAGAATAGATTATCTAAAATATTATTAGGTATACATAATAATTGTGTACAGTTTGATGTAATAAAAAAATACTAATGTATCATTTTATTTAAATATCCTAAAGATTATTAAGTTTAATTTTTCTAAAATGTTTTTTATATTATTTGTTTATTAGCTAAAAATGAAGGTATTTTTGTACTAAAAAAATTAAAAAGTAAAAACAGAATTGTAACATAATAAAAAATACTTTGATAATTTTTTAATAATTGAGGTGGGATAGTAATCAAATTATCCTCTATTTTACTTATTATATCACGATTAGTATTAAAAAATTACCTGATAAACCAGTGAAAATAATATCTGTAATAAAATATATATTACCGGAGTGATTTTTAGTAACCTTGAATCAAACATCCACTAAGAAGCATATTCATTGCTTTGTTTCTTTTAATTATTTTGCATATTCTTTATCCTAGATGTAAGTAAATTAAGGTTTCGAGTTTTAAAGGTGGTGTCTAACATAATTTATTATGTAAATAAGTACTATAAATTTGCATTAACAAAATAAATTCAATAGAATCTATATGATCATTGCATTGGTTATAAAACACTAAATTAAATTACTTTAGGGTATGTGCCATGTTTTCTGAATTCGTAAGTTCTTGAAATATGGTTTTTAGTGGGCAAAACTATTGTAACTCTTTAAAATATTATGTTAGGTCTTCGAGAGAGATTAAGTCAATAAATAGTAAGTTATTGGACACCTGTTAAAAGACCAATAAATCCTAAAACATATACTAATGTTGTCTACTCAGATCATAAATCATGAAGTATATTGGATAATCTTAAATGATCACATGGAACTCATTTGTAAACTTTAATTGAATTATTCAATTACCTGAATTTATAAAATCAAATTATAATTAATATTAATCCACATCAAAATTTTTCTAACACAATATTCTTCAACTTGATTGTTTATAAAAAAGTAAGCAATGAGTTTAATCAAGGTATAAATCCTTTCATTGATTCATATCTCCAACTTTGGGAAGGGAAATTCTTTCCTTCACCCATATTCTATACTTTAATTGATTCCTTATTATCACTCTCATATATATATATATATATATATATATATATATATATATATATATATATATATATATATATATATATATATATATAAAATGAATGCATATCATATGAAAAAAATGTCAAAATACTAAATTCTTTGCTTTTACTTTTAGCGTCTTTAACTTTGTCCTAAAATATAAAATAAATTGATGTTACATGTAACATTACTATGAGGTATTAATAATCATATCAAATTTATATTGTATAATAGAGTTTATGCATGATTTGTATATTAATTATAAAATTATTTGCTTAATTACATTTAAACACCTTATGCTTCATAAAAGAATGATTTTTTCTTTCTTAACTAAGCTTCAAACATTAGCAAAGTTGAACTTAACATAAGAAAGCCGTACCATGTCATTTTATCTCATTTGTATAAAGTTAGTAAAAAACTTAAACCTAATCAAACTCAATCTAATATTATCTCTTTTATTATAAAATGGTAACCCGAATTTTGTTATGAGTTATCCAAATTCAGTAAGTCTTGAATTAAAATGTGAATTTTCGAAGATATATGATAGTACGAGCTAGAATCCTAATCACTTGTTAGTTAAATTGATAGAACATAATAGGTGCGATCTATGGTAAAACAAAATTAGTGACATGTAATGAAATTGTTTGTGTATTTGAGAGATAGGATAGGAATAACCTTCCGAGCATATATCAAATCCTAGTTTTTTTTTCTTACAAAAGTGAAGATGCACAAGGTAGTTGCAAGAGAGATCAACATCTACATGATTGTTGACATGTTATAACAGAACTGAATTCAAGACAGTTGGGCTTGATTCCTTTAGTTTTAGCTTAAAAATTGAATTGCTCTAAAATTTTTAATTATTTTGAATATTGTATGACATCTAATACGTATTTCATTATTTTTCCCACAAGGACCAAAGAGAGGGGAATCTTTCTTGCAAAACTGGAGAGGGAAAGAAAATTTTACCCACAAGTAAAGGATACAAATTTGTTGTCATCCCACTATTAGGGATGAGGTGAGGACAGAGATAGGCCTTTTGTACAAAACCGAGACTAGAGAATTCAACCCCATCTTGTCCAATTACCACCCCTAAACAGGAGATATGGATTTAGTATTAAATAGTATGGTCTTAGTATAATCAAACCATGTCATTTTACGTATTAGTTGATTTGTTAACATATGATTAAATGTTAACAACAAAACATGTTAAAGTAATCCTGATTTAAAAATATACAATCACATAATGATACATCATCTAAGTACTTAAAACTAAGTACATATAATTTTAATTCATACACGATAGTGATAATCATGATAATCTAACCCGTTGTGGCTATTTTTGTACTTGATTATTTTTAGTAAAGACAATTAAGATATGTGATTTATTAAGTTATTTTATGGCTAAATCTATCCCCAAAACAAAATCATAGTATTTTGGAAATACAAACCACTAAGGACGGTTATGTAGAGGAATAGACATGTCAATGGGGTCAAGTCATATAGAGGCCCCATTAGAAGCTTAGAATTCAAGCTTGATCTATAAAGGCTCGGTTTGGTACTGTAGCATATAGGCCTAGCCTATGGGATTTCCAAGTCGGGTTATGGGCTTTAATATTAAGCCTATGGACTGGCTCAACCTAGTACTATTTACAAATTAAAAAAAATGAGCGGAAGTGAGGCTTTTGCGCAGAAGCCTTCATTGCTTTGCTAGTGGCAAAAGCAATGGTTTATTTTTTAAAATTTTTTTAATTTTTTAATTTTTTTTATATAAACCAATTCAAATATTTTTTATTTACAAATCTCTCAATCTCAATTTTTTTGCTATATTTTTAATCTCATTTTCTCTTATCAACTCTATTTTGGAAACTGTATGAATTTGCAAATAATTATTCTTTATGTTTATAATTTTATTTTTATTTCAATTTTATCATTACAAAATATTATAAATGAATTCAATGTCAAATAAATTTAGAAATTTAAATGTTGAATAAAAGTAGATAAATGGTATGATATATATATTTTATTTATGCTTGTAATTTTATAGTATGTTAATTAATTTATTTGTGCTACGTTATAAATTTATAATATTTTTTATCATATAACCAAGGTATTCCTCCATTACAAGAGAGAGATTATAAATAAAATGTTTGAGGTACTATCATCGGTTTTAATAATTGAAAAATAATTTGTATTTAAAAGTTTTAATTAAAATTTTAAAAGAATTATTTAAATGGGTTACCCAGATTAAAGCCCAACCCCATATATAGGGTCAGGCCATGGACTTTCAAAAATTCATGGATTGGCCTTGCTCAAAGGCCTATTATTGTGCGGGCCTAGGGCTCAATCCGGTCTATGAGCTCGATGAGCTAAGCTAGAGCCACCCTGACGCATTGATGTGTCCACTGGGGAATGTCCTTAATAAAAATAGTTATATGGGTGATTTCTCAAAAATATATATATCCTAATAAGCCTAGCTCTTAAGAGGCATCTAAAAATTAGGGTTACCTAAATTATTTGTTGGACAAATTTCATTAGATTTTACATATTTTTCATCCAGATAGGAAAATAATAATCATGAAAAGGATTTTAATTCATCATTTTTTTTTTCTAAATTTAGATAATTATATCTTCTAATCACATAATAATATAACAATTATTTTGTACTCATTTGTATCCAACATGTATACATATAGTTTACGCAAAAAATAAATTAACTGTTTTTGTTTTCAAGTCTTAGAATATTTCAACACTATAAAAATTTCCATGAACCTTCTTAGAGGATGTTTGGTTAAAAGGATTAAAAATTATTCTAATAATCTATCTTTTATTACTTATATTATTTTATTCGATTTATATGTAATAAAATATTTTGATAATCTTCTATTACCAATGTTGATGTAACAGCTAATATAAAGGATAATCTAATTACTATCTCCACCTTATATATTAAAATATTATCAATATAGTCGTAATTTTATTATAATTATATCTTTATTTATTAATTGTTTTAGACAAAAATAATTTTATTTTCAATTAATATAAAAAATAAAATAAAAATTATTTTAGAAAAATTATACTCAAGGGAATTTAAATAAAATAATATACTAGTATTCTTTTATTACCTTTAATCAAACACAATAATTATTTATACTTATCCAATTTTATCAAATTTTATTAAAAATAATAATAATTTATACCTAATAATCTTTAAAATAATCTATTTTCAAGATAATTTTTTAATTTTGATAATAAAATATTTATCATACCAAACGTTCCATTAAGGTTTATATCATTAAGATGACAACATTTACAATATTTTATCATATCTTAGACTTCTGAAGGTGTAAAGTAAACACCTATTGATGTTATATGGCCAATATCTAATATTTAAAATTATATATATATATATATATATATATATGTAACATTACTCTATTAAAAAACATATGCATACAAATTTATTTTTCAAATCATTGGATTAGATAATGAAACTAACGTTAAAGAATGTTTTATGATACAACATTGAAAGTTCAAGGTAAATTATTTTTAAAAAATCAAAAAAAGAATTCATCTTAGTTGTACAAACATGAACCCTAGGTTGGGCTCAATTATATTATATGAAATTTTATAAAATTACTTATATCCCTTTAAAAAATTATCGGTAACTTTTGAAAATTATAGGTAATATTATAGTTGACTCTTAAAAATTATGTAAAACCTTAAAATGATTTCTATTTTTTATCCAAGTTGTAGTTCTACCCCTAATGTTAACAGTAATTTTTTTTCCTAGTCTAACCTTGCATTTTTTAAGTATATTTAAGACTTAACTCAAGTGAGCCCAACTTGGGTATTTATTTCCCCAGAGTTATGTAAGACATCAGTATCTTGAAAAATTATTGTTTTTTTAGGGTACTTTATAAGAGATGATATACGTAATTTGTCAAAATATTTTTTTCATAGTAATTGAATTATGTATCGAAAACCTAATTTTACGTATTATAAATAAGACAATAAAAAAATAACTGATATGTCATTATTTTGAAAAATATCATAAATATCTTTGAATTTTTAATTTTTTCATATACCTTTACTGCATCATCATTTTCTCTAAAAAGTGTATTGATCTATTTTAGTAATATATATTGTATCTAAGATATGTATCATATCATAAGATATATTTACTGTATCGTATTAATTACGATATATCTTTTGATACATATCATTTTTCCTTTGTATCGTATCATATCACAGAATACTGATAATTATGGTTTTTTTCCTTATTTACATTCCTATTAAGGAATTTGGTATATTAATTCAATAACATGACCAACATATATGATACATATTGTGAAATGTGTATTAAGTCTAGCATGTGCCATTAGGAAATAGAAGGGAAAATACTTAGGGGACAAGTTTCCCAAGTCGGTAATTATTTAATGTGGAGAGGTTGCTAGAAGATATTATAAAGAATTATATTAATTAAATATTTTTGCTAATTTATCGATACAAACTGATGTATTTTTTATATAATTTTGTAATTTTAAATTATGTATAAAGTAAATAATTCAATTATTCAGTCACATTTTTATATTTAGTTAGACTCATTTATGGGCAAAACTAATTAAATACCTTATATAACTCTAATTCTATTAAAATAAAAAATTAATATATATAATTCAAGGGTTTTTAAATAGTAAATTATACTCCAGGGTTTTTTTTTAAAGCAATATTATGTATACATATTTTTTGTATACTTAAGATATGTCATCATGTGATTATATATTATTTTATTTTTAATTCAAAATTATTTAATCATATAATAATTTATTAACTCTGTACATAAATAGTGTATCAAAAATGTATATATATAATTTTATTATTTTTTTAAGTGTATATACTTAGAGGGATAGTAGTTTTTCCTTGAAATAAAATTTCTTAGTAAATTGTGTATGGAGGAGACTAATGAGAAATTGAAGTATGAGGGAAGGTTGAACATACTATTATAAATATTTGGAGTGCGAGTAAAAATTATGCGAACCTCAAAGGAAATGAGGGGTAAAAATCGTTTCTTGTTATGTGCATAAATAATTGAGATTGTGAATTTAGAGTAGTTTTATGTAAGTTTACTACAGTAATAAAACTATGTACACACACTTTTTAGTATATAATTAAGTAATTTTATATTAAGGATAAAGTAACATCTAATCACATGATAACACGTTATTTATATCATTAATTTTGTACACAAAAGTGTAAGCATATAGTATTACTCGACAATATCATGCTTTGTCAAATATTATGGGTTTTAGATATAAAATTATGTACACACAGTTTTGATTATTCAATATTTCAATTACATTGATTGAAACTATTTTAAATTAAAGATAAAGGTTTTTTTTTTTTTTTTCAAAGTAAGAAGTATTATAAACAAAACAAAACCGTTGCCTTGAAGCTAGAAGCAACAAAAAAACAACTTAATCTAATCTTAACCAAAAGGGACAAGGCAACAAACAAAGGTAAAAAACCAGATCCTAACAGGGAGACAAAGAACATCCATACCAGGGACAAACCTCTAGGTTACGAAAAACATCCCAAAAGCTAGGAGACATCTTTTCTTAAAAGTCTTTCTAAATTTCTACAAAGATAGAATTCAAGAGGAAGAGCCAAACCAAACTTTGCCTTCACAAAGCTTAGGTAATAAATCCAATGCCAAAAGCAAAGGCAAAATTAAAAGTATTATGTATAATCAGCCCACCAAGGCCTGACCGCTCCACCCAAAAAATCTGTCTAGCCCACTTAAGATCCCCTTACTTTTGGCAAACTATCTATAAGAGCTCAGCCCAGTCCAAAAGGTCCAATGGAGAAAGCCCAGCCAAAACAAAATCAGCCCAGCAACCTCTTTACATGATAAAGCCCAACCTAAGTAGAGGAAAACTCTTGGCCTGGTTGAGTGTATAATTATCCGATCTAATATATAAATAGATATATATTTGGTAAATATTATTAAATATAATATATATAAATAGACATAAAAAGCAGCCATTCAAGCTCTAAAGTAACACAATGGAAGGGTGACAGAAGTAGGCCAGAATTTTTAATTTCCATGAGATCCCAAGAATCCCCAATAATTATCTCGTTAATTTTAATTTAATATTTAATCATATAATAATATATTATTTAAATAAGTAATTAAAAATTCAAAAGTTAATGCAGGCAGGCAGGCAACATTGCTTATGATACATCAATCACCTATATATTACAAGATTTAAATATTTTGTTTTCCATCTTCCATATCTTGAAGTTTTAATTTGAAAGTCTCATAATGAGGCAGGTTCTTTTAAGAGACAATCAGAGCAAAAACTAAACAATTAATGCTAGAATTATTGATCTTAACATTTACATTACAATACATAATAATGAATGAATTAATCAATTGACAAAATTAAAATCAATAAAACTATGTACACCCTATTTTGAGTATTCAATTACGTACCTAGATGACGTGTCATTATATGATTGAGTGAGTTTGAATTACGGATAAGACAACACCCATTCACATGATGACACATCAATTAGATAATTGGATACTCAAAACTGGGTGCACACAGTATTGCTCAAACAAATTTACGAAACACTACCACGAAAATGAAAAACACATTTTCAAATGCTCACCTATTAGTGCCAATCTATGGCATTTTAACTATCACTGCCACTGGCATGTTTACAACATGCCCTTTATGTCCAAACAGTCCAATTCTTCCAAAGCTCGCTACTGTACTGCTCATCGTCGCGTTGAAGAATACATTTAATACCTGTTTTTTGCCACTGGCTATTGAGAAATGAGACGGAGACACCTTGATGGAGACTCCATATGGAGCGCTCCAGCCAATGCTATAGGACTCATCTTCGTCAGCAATGTTGGTTACAATTCTTTGGACTGTCCTCGAGTGAATCAGTTTTGCAATTGTAATGGATGGCAAGTTCAAATCAGCACCGGTGATGGTAGAATTGTAAGTCCAGCAGCTCTGACCAGTGTAATTCAAGACCACTGGCTGAGATCCGTTAATGCTACAGAGAAATGACATGTAATCATTGTAACCTGCAATGACAAAGCACATGGTATAAAGATAGCGCAAATCAATGGGGATACAATCCAGCAATTTGCAATCGCATTGAACCGTGTCATCTAATTGAAATACTTACAGAAGTTGCTAGAACACAAGAAGACATAGTTGAAATATGCATTTCAGCAACGGTATTATATGCAAGCAGCACTTACATTACATCTATGTCTTTATGTTTTGGATAACACAAATAAGATCATGCATTAAACACAAGCCCAAAATTTGATAAATGCATAATGACTTACTAGATTCGAAAATAAGACCCGGATCCAGTGATGCAGTTGCATTAACAAACCCACTTCCCATGTCATATGGTGTTGCTTGCAACTGATTTTCATCTGGTTTGGCATAATTCCGCTGAGCCATTATCGGTCCTCCCTCCTTGTCATATAAAGTTGCTGTAGTTGAAAGCGCAGATGCAATAGCTGAAGGACTAAAAGTGGGGAATTTTTGCTTAATCAGTGCAGCAAGCCCAGCAACATGAGGAGCAGCCATGCTAGTTCCAGACATCATTGCAAAGCTTTCACCTGAAATAGTCATGTAAATTGTTTAAGGTTCTTTCTTACAACTCATGTCAAGCTTTAAATCTATCCGGTACCGCAATTGAAATGTTATCATGTGCAGGTCTTCACACCTTGGAATTCAACTGAATCGGTGCCAAGAGAACTCCAAGCAGCCCAAATAAAATTTCCAGGAGCAACCACATTGGGTTTCATTAGATCAGCATTGTCAAGGAATGTGTCCTCTGGATCGGGTCCCCTTGCAGAATAATACATAACCTTTGGAGCTGGGGTACTGAAGTTTGCTTTTAGCCCACCCGAAATGCAAGCCACTGCTCCAAATCTGATAATTTTCTTTGTATGTTCATCTCTCTCCAAAGAAGAATTGTAATATTGGAGTAAAACCTGCAAATAAAGAGATCTTGAGAATCTTAGCAATTTAGGCCAGGATCCCATTACGTCAAATGACATAACTCCCCTTGTGAACACAATGTGATCAAGTCTCCAGTTCAAAACCATGCATCAGGCAGATGGGGAGGGGGGGGGGGGGGGGGGGGGGGGGGCGGGCAGCATACACTTTGTGTGTTCGGTTAAAGAAAATTCATACAAAAACAGTGTGTCATATTGAAAGAATATTGGCTGGTTTCTGGACAAACACACACACAGAATTGCACCTTGGAACCATCTGGGGATGGAATTATGATGCCAGGCATTCTCAATGGAGTTGGATTAAGCTGAAAACCGATCACAAAAGGATCCATGTAAAACACAACACCCACTGAACTGAGATTTTTTGCTGTTTCTAATGCCCGTTTGATAGTAGAGAGCCCAAGCACAAACCGAATTGAGTAGCTACAAATCAAGAGTTTTCCTCGGACCATATCCTTCTTGAAGTTACTTGACTCTTGGCATTCACCCACATACATATCATCACCAACAGTTGTGTCGTCATTCAAAGCATGAAGTGCAGAAATCAGAGTGTAATCCTTATCAGTTCCCGCTGAACAAAAACTTAGCATATCAGTTATCTTTCATGTAATGGGTAATGAACCATACCTGAAATCAATATATAATGGCCTAAAACTCAGATCAGGTGGAAATAAATGGCCCATCTAAGTATCACAAAAAAATTGATAGATGATGCCATGCCTGCAGCTGATCCCAGCTATGATACACCGTAACAAATAAAGGACATTGATTTGGTTAAGTTAATTTTTTTTCGAGTTTATTTTCATTTTTATTAGACAAGTTTTCAAGTTTGTATAATGAATCAATGAACTTAAAAAAATTGTGATCTTTCATAACTGGAAGACAAACTTACGTGCAAGTCCAGCTCCAGGAATAACAACACCATTGCCAAGATATATTGAGTTTGAATAAACTCTGTCATGAGAGGCAGCACCTACAGTGAATACCCATGGACTAAAGGAAGACATGCTCTTAGGCGAAGGTCCAGTATTTCCCGCAGCTTGCACAGCAAAAATGCCAGCCTTTACAGCTGATAGCAGGGCCATGTCAATGGGATTAAAAAAGGTTGCAATACCAGGAGGACGCCGGTTGGGAGTAATTGATAAGTTTATAATGTCAACTCCATCCTGCGCTGCCTGCAAATGGAAATATACATCAATTATAGATCCCGAAATATCCATGGTATGCAGAACTTCTTTTTTTCTTGATTGAAACATCAAATATCAATAGGGTAAGATCTCCTTTGATGAACAACAGTTCTCTGACAAAAGAAGAATTAGAACCAACTATATGTACCTGGTCTATGGCAGCAACAACATCTGCAGCAAACCCTCCAAAGCTCTTGTACAGCGCCTTGTAAACAGCAATACTGGAAAAGTTGATCAGTTAATTAAACATATATAATAAGCATTCCTCACCTTAATCACTCTCCTAGGCTTTTTGGCGTTAAAACAAAGATATATATATAAATTCCTATATTTTGAAAGCATAAAAAGTGAAAAAAAACAATAATAAAGTTTATCCAGATTAATTACTGTGAACGAGGAGCCATCCCACTTGCTTTTCCAAAGTGATTTCCAGCAACAACCACTGGAATACCATGGTTTCCTGCAGCAACAGAAGCTGTGTGCCTGCATAAATACATAATGTCAATATACATGAGGAAAAACTGAATAAAACCAATGTTGCACATTGACACCCTCACAAAGGTGGGAATCATCATAACCTTTTCCACATCTTTTGAATAAACCGTTTACTATATTTTAGTATCAGCAACATTAGTCCATTTGATGTTACTAAGCTCAATGAGAACAAGGCCTTTATAACATCGAAAATAGCTCTAAAACTTTACACGGTTTTAGTTTCCAGTTGGCCTATAAACATTTTCAAGCCATAAAAGAATGACAAATTGACACAATTGTCTACTTGTTGTCAACAACGGAATCAGGTGCCGGGTATGTCTCACTGAAAAAAAGAAAAAACCAAAATAGAAGGGAAAATGTGAAAGATCCTTATTATCTATGACATATAATAGCAACCATGTTAATATCTACAGGATCAAAGAGACAAAGAGCAAAACATGTTCGATCAAACTAATACAGCCTATTCATGGATTGAACCATCTGAAGCAATACAATTACCTGAAAATCATAATTAGTAACCAGTACTTGCCTCATTATATGCATGGTAGAGAAGTAATACTATCAAGTTTGGATTTTAATTAAGGCATTATAGTGGTGTATCAAGCCAAAAAACAAACACAAGGGTTGTTTGTCTTGAAAAAATTCAAAGAGAAAAGTAGAAAATGCTGTAATCTTTGTAAGAACCATAATAGATACAAGAAAAAAGCCAACACTAAAACACTATGATACTGATAATAAAATGCAAAGTACACTCACGTGCCATGGCCATCACCATCTAATGGTGAAGCATAGTCCTGACTTGAGTTGAAAATTCCTCTTGTTATAGCAGAGGCCGCAAAATGCCGGGCACCAATGAGCTTCCTATTGCATGAACCAGATGGAAAATCCCGGGTAACCTCACAAATGCCCGAAAAATGGGAAGGGACTGGATACGAGCGTTCAGTTACATCATCAGCAAAACTTGGGTGAGTTGGATCAATACCCGTATCAATAAACCCTATCACTATTCCTTCTCCAGCTGTTCCATATCCACCTTCTTGAACCCAGGCACCCTGTGGCAAACCCAAGAACTGTGGAGTATGTGTAGTTGCAGTTCTAACAGAAAAATCCAAAACTACATTTGCCACTTCTTTCCTCCTAGAAAGCTTATCTGCCTTTGAAGTTGATCAAAACAACAGGAAAAAAATTCATAAGCGAATTTCTTTCCAAATATTAGAAACAGTAATCAGAAAAAGTAATAGTTTACCCAGAATTTTTTATTCCCGCATGCAAGTATGACTAAACAGTGGCAAATTAATAATTAAGATATACAACTTTTACTCAAAAACTTTGAAAAGGAAAAAAAGTGAACCCAGAAAGAAAAGCCTACAATTAATCAGAGCACCACTAATGTACCGCCAGCATAATCATCATAACAAAATAATGATAAATGATGACAGTAACTATTAATTTATAATATACCTGTTGTGGGGTAATGAGCACCGAAAAGCCATTAATCAGGTAGTGGTAGCTATAAAGCTTCAGATACTTCTCCCCCTTCAATGTCTTCCTTAATATTGAATCATGAACTCGAGAGATATAAGAATCAGGGCTCAGATGGGATCTTGAAGCATTCCTAAACATAGAAAGAGCAGATTCAAAAGCATAATTGGCCAAGTGTACTCTTCCATACTCCAAAATACAAACATCCAAAAGGAAGCAAATTATAGGATGAAAGATTATACTAAACCTAATCATCTGTATCAAGCAAATGATATACAAATAATAGAACACGAAAATTAAGTATGTAACAATCAGCACTCACTATTTCACACACTGATTTCCCAAGATATCCAACATGAAAGTCAATAATTGCCAATTGCAACTTATAAAAATAGTACCAAATTACCAAAAATAATAATAAGAGTAAGAAAAAGGAACAGAGAAAATTCTTTTACAATGGGGAACATCAAATGGTATAATGTATATGTATACGCACGCATGTTTACAAGGGTTTTACAATAGACAATTCAGATAGGAACCCACAAGGAAAGACAAGAGGACCCCATGACACATTTGATTTTCTACTCTCCCCTAAATATACAACAAAATTAACTATTTTAAACCCAAAAAAAAAAAAAATACAAAGAAAACTAATACATTTGACAAGATAAACTTCATCTTATAAAAAAACAACTATTGAAGTACCACTACTTATGCCAAAAATTGAAATAATACAGATAATTTTTAGTAAAAAGTAAAGGAAAAAATCATCACCTTGGTCTGAGAAATCTAGTTAATCTACTAGAATTTCCATGTCTGTTAATGGAATGATGCTTATCATTCAACGTTTTAAGCTCTTGAGCATACTGATGAACAGAAGGAGCTTGCTTTAGAGTAACAATGTACACAGCTGCAATTGCCTGATCTGAATCTTCCTGACACAGAGTGGAGAGAAATAACCCCACAAAGAGAAGCGCCATTAAATGAACCCATAACAGCAAGTTCTGAAAGCTCTCCATTGGGTGAAAATTCAAAGAAAAATAAAAAAACAAAAACCCAAAACAACCTCAAAAGGAAGAACAAAAACAAATAATGAGGCTCATCTTCAAGAAAGCTAAGAGCTTCGCTAAGATAAAGAAAACCCTGAGAGAAGAGATACCCCGTGAAGAATGAGAAAAAAGCTAAGAATGCGAAGAGAAAAGTGGGAAAAATGAAAATGCCGCCAATTACATGACAGAGAGGTGTAAGCAATGGGAGAGAAAGCCCAAAAGAAGCTACAATTTTCTAGTCAGAAAACAAAGGGAACGATGGAACTTTAAGTGGCAGAGAGGGGAGAGAGAGGAGTATTAATAGAGCAGAAAATGCAGCAGGATGGATCAGCAAAAACTTTCTTGGGGAATGTGCAGATGAACGTTTAGTTTATTGGCAGAAGAAGTTGATGAGAAAATGAACGTTTGTTTTTGTTTTGTTTTGTTTGTCTTGTTGATGGGTTCTTATTGCGTAGATGATATCTTATTTTTGGAAAAATGTGTAAATCTAAATTTAAGCAACTTTTTAGTAAAAAGGCCAAAAGACTATAAAAAATTTAAAGAGATATTTATAAATAAATTTTGTTAGATTTTTTTATTAAATATAGAAATAAAATTATTATTTTATTAATAATATTAAAAAATATAAAATTTATTATATTTTTCTTCTAAATTTTAAAAATTAATAACTTTATATCTTTCTGAAATCTTCTAACTTTTAAAAATGATTTTTTTTTCCCACCTAAAACTTAAGGAATATTTTCCATACGCTCTCTAGGCACTTATTACAATTCTTCAACCCACGATTTCCGACCACTAGATCTTTACTCTTAGGTGTAAGAAGACCGATAAAGACATATTTTTATTGATTTTATATGAATCGATGAAGATGAATCGATTTGTCTGAATCGATGAAATCTTCATTAATTTCAGAAGAATCGACGAAATCTTCATCAATTTTAGAAGAATCAACAAACTCAATAAAAATGTTTCTTCGTTACGTCTTTTGGAAGCTCTGAAGAGATGTTATAACCCTTAAGCCTTTAGTAAATAAGCATGTAAATAGATATATAGTCAAGGGTGGATTCCAAAGAATCCAAATATTTTAAATTTCTAATCTCATCAGCTAACTTTTGAAGTGTAAATATTTAGGCTTTCCAACCTTTCGAGTGTGACTATTCCAATTTTTATATCATAATTTATAAAATAACGTATTTAACTGTCAAAGTTCAATAAATAGTTGTTGGGGTGTGGGTATTTGATCAGACTCTTCAATCTCTAAGGTATGGTTCTCCTTATATTCACGTCAAAATATATAAAATAACATGTTTAGGTTTTCCAATCTTTAACTTAATATAAATTTTTCTATAAAAATATTATTTATTTTATCAATAATTTTTTAATAATACCTTTAATTAATTTAAATATATATTTAAATTGAATTTAATCTAATATACGCTCGAACTCTATGTGGCTCTCACACACTCAACATAAAATATAGAAAGAAAAGTCAGACGCGGTGGGCTGTTGATGAAAATGATGGTGTGAGAGAGACGGGTCAATCTTTTGTAATTTGTAGTTTTGGCCCTTTTCTCAATGTGTTGTGCCTCTTCTTCTCCAACGTTCTAATTTTATGCTTCAACCCGTGACAGCATGGATAATATTATACAACATTATTTCTTTTTTAAATAAATATAATGCTCCCAAAATTAAATTCTCGTACTTTCAAATTATTTTTTATTTTATTATTTTTTCCTACTTTCCAAAGAAGATTTCTTTGGTCAATTATATATATTTTATTTTAATATAAAATTTATAATATTTAGTAAAAACTAATTCTATATATATTAACAAATAAATAATAACAGGTATTAATGATTGATCTTTTATAAGGTGATTTAATGAATTAATTAATTATTTTATTTTTTAAAAGAATTTTATCTTTATTTTAAAATCAATTAATCATATAATAATATATCAGTTTATTAATATTCATTCATTAATATATGAAATATTTCTCTTTGATAAATGGGTATAATAAAACTTTATGCGCATGTAATGAATATAAATTGGCGAAATGACTATTTCCCACTCAACATGTAGTGCAAACACAACTTTTCATCTGTTAACTATGAAAAATTTAAACTTTCACTCTTAAGCCAACTCTATTAATGTCTTTCATTAGTTAAGCATGAAATGACTAATTTACCCCCAATGAGTAAAATGATGTTAATGCCCTTGTTATTAACAAATATTTGGATTTATCATTAAAAATAAAATTACAATTTTACCCTTTATTATGTAATGAACAAGTCCTGTATGTTGTGTTTGTTTATAGTGGCTTTGGTTTTGTGAATTAATTTGCATTGATTATTGATTTGGTTTTAGTTGTATGAATTTGTTAATTTGATGAATTTGATAATATGGAATCCAACTTGCTATTTGATTTTCCAGAACATTTCAGTTAACATGATGAAATATGTGAATTGAGAACTAAACACATAGACACCACCATTGAAACCATACAAGCACACTTGAACTTCATATCTATTGAACAAAAAAAAGTTAAACAACATCCAAGTTTTGAAAACTAAACACATTTATACTAGTAGAAAACAAAACCAATATCAACAACTTAATCCCATTTCTGAGAACTAAACACATATACACCACCACAAAACCAAAACCAATATCCACAACTCAGAAAATCAAAAAAAAATTTTTGTTCAAACCAAAAAACAATTTCCTCCTTGCTTAACTTAAATTCTCTTTCTCCAGACTAGATAGATGCAGACTTCATGGATTTAATGGTTTTGGGAACCCAAGGAAAAAAAATCAAAAATTCTAACCTGGTAAATTGACAGTTGTGAAACCTTTCCTAGAGAAATAAAAAAAATATAAAAGAGATGTTCAAATGAATAAAAACCTAGTTTTTACAGTTGCCTAGATAAGGATGCTACATTCTATGACCTGCCAGATTAGGAAATTGCATATTGTGCTTTTCCAAACTGAGATGGTATGCACTATGACCTTCCAAATTGAGATGTTGTGCACTGTGACATCTCAGATTGACTTGCTGTGAACTGTGACCTCTTAGATTGACTTGTCATGGTAACAATTCTCCTTCTCTGTTTGAAAAACGTTAAGAGGAATATTAGAAGGGAAAAAGTTAACTAATGTGATATAAGAGTTGAGTTAGAGATTTTACCTATGGCTTAACATTGTTGGCATTGTTAGGATTAATTTTACATAACATTTTATTGTGTCCCAAATCATGGCACACACTGCATCTTAGGGTTGAGACTCGTTTCCTTTTCCTTTCCTCTTTGGGGTCCTTCCTCCTTCTTGTCTTTGGCCTTCCAAGCCTGGAGTGTTTGGATGATGGCTGAAGTAGGTTCTTTATTTCTGTTTGCCTAACTTCTCTGATCAAGTATTAGGTGAATCATGCCCTATATGTCCTCATATAGATTGGTATCTTCAACCTCTCATCTACAAACTCCCTAAAATCAGAATAATTCATGTGCAGAATGACACAAACAACATGTTGGCAAGATAGTCCATATAGCTACCACATTCAGTAGTCACAAAACTTGTCCAGATTCAAGCAATAACTTATGTTGGGTATAATTGTCATATCAACGACCTTGAACTCTCTCAGCCTAGTGTGCCAAATCTTGACATTCTTTGCTACCTCAATATTTTTATTTAGTCTTCAAAGAACTACAAGAGACCGTATGGTTACCCACTTAGTCCTATCCTTTAACCTCCTTTGTAACCTCCTCATAATTCTCCTTCTATACATCTTCAACATATTAAATATAAGTGACTCTTTATCCTTTCCTAACCAATTATTGAATGTTTTAGATATATTATTGGTTATATGATGAGATTTGACATCTAAATCAAAGTCAAATCGAGAAAATTATTTAGGCTTATTGTCCATTATCCATTTGCGAGCCCTCTTATCTGCTTCTTTCAATTGTGTTAAAGCATCCTTAAAGTTTATCTTCTTTGCTACTCTACATATAGACCAAAATAAGTTCCTTAAGTGTATATTAGGGAAATTCTTTTTGAAGTTAGCATACACATGCCTTACATAATGCATGTTTCTTGTAGTTGGCCAGTGATTTTCCAAAACATTCATCCACCCTTTTTGACTATCACTCATAAAAATGATAGGTTTTAAATCTCCCAAGAACTTATGTAACAAGCTAATGAAATATCTCCAGGTCTCACTATTCTCCACCTCACATATGCATATAGCTAGTGGGAATATCTCACAGTTGAAATTTAAAGCTACTGTAGATAATAGTGCCCCCAAAAAACCCTTAAGATGGCTGCCATCCATTCTTATGAAAGGCCTACACCTTTCTACAAACCCTTATTTCTGTGCAGCAAAGCTTAAAAACAATCTATGAAACTAGGGTTGGACTCGAACCGAGCCAACTCGAGCTCGGCTCGGTCTAGCCCGAAATGAGCTGGGCTTGGTTGAGCTTGATCGACCTTTAGCTGGCTCGAGTTGGCTCGGTAGATTTTTTTTTTAAATTTTTTATACAAAACGACGTCGTTTTGACCAATATATATTAAAAACGATGTCGTTTTGATAACGAAAAATGAATCGAGCTGAGTCGAGCTGAACTCGAGCCTAGCCGAGTTGAACTCAAGCCGAAAATGAGCCGGTCTTAGTTGAGCTCCAGTTGCCCATATATGAACCGAACCGAGCCGAGCTCGAGCTAGCTATGAGTCGAGCTCGGCTCGGCTCGAATCCAACCTTATATGAAACCTAAGAGTTGGTGGGATCTTTTCCCTAATCACCTTGAATGCAACCTTTGAACGCTGATTACTTTACAGAAACATTTCACAATATTTGAACAAATAGTTATAAGACTGAGCATGTTCTTTGATTGTCATCTTAGTTGCAATTTTTCGAGCCTTATAAAGTCTTCTTCAATGAATTTTTAGGTAGTAATGAAACCACCCATCTTCTTTGCAATCCAAGATAAACTAGCAACACTATTGTTCTTAACCCTTAAACATGTGTGCGTGTATTTCCTTATTTGATATGATTATTTATCCACCATAAGTGCAGTATAAAAGTGAAATGGACATCTTGTTATCTTACACACAACTTTTACTTTCCTCTTTTCATTTTATTTTTTTTACCACCTCAAATCTCATACTGATAGTGTAATCTTCCAAAATCTCCCTAAAATGTCTTACACTTCGGAAAACTTATCCTACCTCAAAGTAAATTTTTCCATTAGCACTATATTAGAAGGTATTTCTTTTCATATATCTAGACACTCTAGTGACAACATCATTCTCAACACTAAAAGCCCCTGAATTCTCAACTTTATTGTCATTTTCAATATTTGATAAAACCTACCATCAATATGTACCATTTCACCCCTAACTGAATTCTCAACTTCATTGTCATCATTCTCAACCTTGATTGAATGGTTGTTGTCCCTATCTCCCTCATTGTGTCTATTATCATTATCATCACTCTAGTAACACTCATCCTCACTAAGTTTAATAGGAGATAACTGCATTAGAGCCATCATTGTAATCAATAGCTTAAGATGGTGGACGAAGCTATTGCGAGGGTTGGATAATGTCTACAGTTGGGTAAAGATGGGTTTAGGGTTTACTTGGTATAGGTGGCAATGCTAGATGGGTTATTTTTGACTTCATTAGAAGGAACTTAATAAACATATTTATGTCCTTGATCCCCGCTTTGTCATATTGCTCAAACAAATACGTTATATCTTCATCACTATCTATGATATATCTAACCTCTCTATTTGACACCTTTGCCTCTACCTTTTATCTTCTCCCTATGATATAATTAGACTTATTCATTTTTGAATGCTACACATTATTTCATATCCCTAATGAAGATAATGTAGCTGTATTAATCAGGATTAACATTGCTTATTTTGACACTTTGTGTTACAAGCTTCAAACATCAAATTAAACAATATAGAAGACAACATCTTATAAATTAAAACATGTTAATATGCAAGCAATAACCATCAACAGAGTTAGCATGTAAACACAATAAGCATGGTTAAGCTATTACACAAACAATAAGCATCATGTAGGCATTAACAAAGTTATCTAAGCATGGTTAAGAGAAAAAACAAAAAGTTAACAACAAACATATGGGTAGGGATGTACACTTGCTAACAATAACCATGTGTACATTATGTACACATGATTACAGTTATCATGTTTAAATATTGTAAACGTTATGTAAGCATGCAAGCATACAATACTTCCATGTAAACAACTCAATAACCATTTCATCATGTAATTCATGTAAGCATACAATGTAAGTACAATATTTAAGCATCATGTAAGCATTAACTAATTGATCATTCAACTTGAATTTGCATGTAAGCATTCAGTGTAAGTACAACCTTTAAGTAACCAAGTAGTAACTCATTGAAGCAATAAGCATTTAAGCAACTCATTAGTCATGTAGGCATTTAAGAAACCAATTAATCATCAAATAAGCATAAAATGTTAGTAATTATTAATGTAAGCATCCATGCAACTAAGCAATAAACATTCAACGCATCTAAGCATTAAGCATTCAACACAACAACACAACTAAGAATTCAATGTAAACAAGCATTTAAGCATTCAATGATTTATCATTCACAGTATATACAACAACAATATCTTAATACAATAGTAAATTGTTCAAATAGCACCAAAGTACAATATATACAACAATACACAATATAATCAACAACAATGATATTGTTAACAACAATACAAAGTATATATAAAAAGAATACATAATATCTTAACACAATAATATACTTCTCAAACAACAACAATATACAACCCCAAACCCTAAACATGCTATAGACAACTTCAACAATATAAACGAGCATTTTAAATTGATAACAACCTAAACAAACATGATCTAACAACAAAACACTTGCACAAACTCTAAATATCTAAGCATGGTTAAGAGGAAAAATAAAACACTATACTAATGTACCATGCGAAACGTGAAAAACCTTAAAACATACTTACCATGTAATAGCCCTAAAAATATTACATAAAACACTAAGCTTAACCCTAAACCTTAGCGTCATACACCATCAACATAATAACAGTTCAAACAACAAAACATTTCATTAGAAAAAAGAAACATCAAACATAAAAAACACTAAACAATAAGCCAATACTTTGAGTGAATATACCTCAACTGCACGTAAGAACTCTTCAACCCTTTAGTATGTGTACTTTTTCTCATAGTTTACTGCAAAGACCACCACCAAAAAATGTTACATTGTCTTTACTAACATCAGTAGAACTAGCAAAAAGAATCCCTTACATCATCATCGTTGTTTTGGCTTACAAACAATTCACTCAAACTTCAAATCATTGGAACAACAACAATCGTGGTCGTTTACACCGTTGCCATCAACCGTTAGCTGATTATTTCACTCAGCTCACACTTAATTTTCAGAGGATTTTTGCTCACACAACAAAGGCCAAACAATAGAAGAAACTGAAGAGACTTTGATTATTTTGTTCGTATCGCATTTCAAAATTTTTTGGACGTGTTACACATTGATTTGTCTGCATACAAAAAAAAAAAACTTTTTTAATATGTTTTTTTTTTCATACTTCAAGGTGAAATTACTTATCCACCCTCCATGCGTCGTTCAAATATTAGTTGTTGATCTTCTGCAAAAAAAATCGACCATTGATTACATTTGAATTATGACACATTTATTACACTAGCATGCAAGCTAGTGTATGAGTTGGTGATTTCCTTTTTTCTTTGTTCGTTATTCAAATAGCATGACATGTGTCAAAATAACATGATGCCACGCCATGGTTTTCCAATAAATTGACGCGTTACTCGCCAAAACAATAGACTTCATTTTTCGAAAGCTCCATGTGTTAACATGTTACATAGATAACGTATAACACTCAGTTGCCTACATTAATTTCTTCATAGATTTTCGTCTATATAGATGAATTTTAAATTTTTTTTTTTTTGTTTAAAACAAACCTACACAAATGAATAAATTACCCTTTTCACTAATGAAAGACATTAACAAAGTTAGTTTAAGGGTAGGAGTTTGGATTTTTCATAGTTAACGAGTGAGAAGTTGGGTTTGTACCAAACCTGGGGTGGGAAACAGTCATTTGGCCATATAAATTTGAGTATAAATAGTGAAATGTCATCATATGATCAATAATAAAATAACATTAAATCATATGATAATATATTATCATTAATACTTATTATAAATAAACATAATTTTACTCAAATGGGTATTGATATATCTAAAATCTAAATATAGAAAATTTTGTTGGAGGAAAAAAAAAAAAGGAAAGAAATGGCAACCTCAAGGTGGGTTAAAGGTGATCAACTGACCCTATTTGGGTTTGAAAAATTATTGGTTTATATATAAAAAATATCAATATAACCTCTAAGATTTTATATTAACTCTTTTATATTTTATTATTTCTTATTAACTTGCATATTTTGATTTTATTGAACATTGATACCTCAATTTTAATCTATGGTCCACCGCTTAAATAATATGAGAGAATTGTGGGACAATGGTGTATTAAAGCACTCAAATAAAAGGCCTGCACATGCTCAAAGAGAAACAAAAGAAAGTGGGATTCTTCATAATTTTCCATACTTTGATTCTAATAGTATCATTTTGATAAAATATTACTGTAATTTTATTTGTCAAAAGAAGTGGGTCTAGCTATGTAATTATGACAAAAATAAATAAAATAATATTATGTATAATTATAAAGAGTAATTAAAGATAGTATCGTATAATATAATTGATTGTTATTTTATTATAATTTAAAAATAATTTAATTATATAATAATATATTATTATTGATATTTAATTGATATTCTTTATAGTTATTATGGAGTTATTTCATTAATGGGTTTATCTACTACTAATTAATAAAACTCAATTTTCTAATCATTCTTATCACTTTCACTTTGATTCTAATTGATTGTTTTTTACCTCTTTATCGTTGTATCATATTGTTTTTGTTTGTTTGATGAGTGAAAAAAATTGAGAATCCTTATTAATGAATGAGATTCTTTTTGTAAAAAAGGGTGTTAGGGTTTTATTAATGAACAATACTATTTAATCACATGATAATATAATATATAAATAATCAATTAGATACTTAAAATTAAATACACATAATTTTATTATTTATCAGTTGATAATAGAGATGTCAAGGGAGTTGACTCTGCCAAACTCTTGGCCCGAGCCCCTTATTTTGACAAGGCCACTGCTCATGTCAAACTCATAGGTTGTTTAGATTATACTCAAGCTTCAAAATCAGATTCATTGGCATGTTTGACATAACCCACTATATAGCGAGCCAAAAAAATAAAAAAAATAAAAAAATTATAAATTCTAAGTTATTAATTATTAAATTTGAAAAAATTATAATTTTCAATTCTTAAGTTGTAGTGTGATGAAAAATGATAAAATTAGACTCATTTGTTAGAAATGACTTGAGTTTTTAAAATTAATCTCATCGGTATAATTAAAAACTTAAATTTGATTGAAACTTAATACTTGCTTAAGTGTATCTTTTCAATATAGGACATTGGTAAGATTAATCATAAAAACTTAACTCATCTAATATAAACAAGTTTATCTTTTTTCCAATTATAATTCAATTTTCTAATATGTAGTAATATTCACTTAAAAAACATTTTATTGTTAAATTAACAATCGACATACCCAAAGTTTACAAGATGCGCTATTATAACATGATTTGTTATAGTGCAAGTTGTGTCACGGGCTTTCATTTGTTAGTGGGTTGGTTCGACTCATAAAACTTGTATTATTATAATAGATTTTGATCCGAACTGGTTAGACCTGATCTATTGATATGTTTATTTGATGTAAATTAAATTATAATTGTATGTTGTGTTATAATATTAATGGGCATTTGTCGTTGTCATTTCAGAAATTTTAGTTAATGGGATAAAATATTAAGCTAATTAAATTTATAATAACTTAATTTGAATACAAGAGTTTGACTTTGGTTTTACTGTATATCTCACTCATGTTATTGCTCAACTTGTTGGTATTACTATTTATTAGTTTAAACTCAATGATATAGATTCAAATTAAATTTAAATTTAATTCGATTTGAATCTATTAATAAGAGAAAAAAAACCATAATCAACGAAAATAATCCCTCCATTCGAAGTTGACAGCCTATTAGATTCGGGTGCCCTCATCAATGATTTAAACCTCAACGATCCGAGAAGATCGAATTTTCGGGTCAACCCGGTGGGTACTTTCTGAAAATAATTGAGACCAGAAGAATATGATAACAAAGAGCAAGAAGAAAAGCAAAATAGCATTAATGTGGACCTCCATTTCAGCAATTCAAAACCCTTCTTTCATAGCTTTCAAGAATGTCAATGACAGAAGACTCTTCAGAGCAATTACTCGAGCAAGCGGTAGCAGTGGCACCGTTTCTGGTGGCTCATCGGTTCTCCTCCGTGCAGCCAAGCACACTGTAAGAACCATCCATTTCCCACTTCAAGGTTTTTTTTTTTTTTTTGCGTAGAAATTATTATAGTACTACTTGTGTAACTGGGTTCGTTTCATTTTGAAAATTATAATATTATTTGCCATTCTTTTCTTTGTTTAATTATTTTTATTCATCAGATAATGTTGTTGTGGTTGTTTTGAAGTTAATCTATAATGGGAAAGTAGCAAATTTACCTTAATAATAGTTCTTATATTATGTAGAAATCTCTGACATAGTCGATTAAAAGTACCCCTGGAATGATAGTTCTTAATAGTTGTTGTGCCTCCAATGACATTGATTCTTCAAATTGAGATCAGCCATGGTTTTGTCTTCTTTTACTATTAAATTATACTTTTGATTTGTGGGTTATTAAAGTTTTCTTGTTGCTTGACTTTGAACTGGCTTTGTGTTGATTAGGTGGATACGTACATAAAAAGTGGCATGGTTGTTGGTTTAGGGTCTGGTCAAGCTTCTGGTCTGGCCATACAGTATTTGGGTCGGCAGCTTCGTGCAGGTGCTTTGAAGGATGTAGTAGGAATACCCACGTGAGTGTTTATGTTATTTTTCAATTATGATTGACCCCATTGTGGAATGCAGCTGCTTGTTTGTGGCTACTTTATGCAAATGAAACAACCTATCAAACCATGTTATCTGTAAAATCCCTTGAGGTTGTTTAAGCATCATTTTGTAAACAATCCAAATATATTTCATTGTTTTATATTGACATTTGTGAGAACATGCATCTGCTTGTAAGTTTTAAAGAGAATAATGCTACATTTACAGAGTTTGTAGCCCACCTTTAGTGCAAAATAATGTGGCAAATGATGTGATAATTTTAATAAGTGCCATGTCTCTTGGTATACAAATTTTGTAGGTAGTATAATATATTCAATTTATAGCTTTTGTATATAATTTAAAAATTTAGTTTAATTTTTCAAAACAATAATTGTATTGTTTTCTTTTTTTTGAGACATTATCCAAATTATATAGAGAAATTCTGTATAATTCCCAGGTTTTTGGAAACTGCATTAGCATCATGAATCAAATACTTATTTAATCCTTTGTTTTTAAAACATGTAACTTGCTTTGGTCTTGTGCAGGTCTATAACAAGTGCTACTGAAGCAGCAACAGCAGGCATTCCATTGGATCAATATCAAGATTCTTCTCAAGTGTGCACAGATTCTAATCACCTATTATATTTCCTTCTTACTCGGGTTTGTGAGTATTATGTGATTAAATGGCTCTTGCCATTTTCACTTTAAAAAACTCAATTAGCTACCTTTCCAAAGCTTTTTCTCTTTATTATACCAGTGCACAGCTCTGGTCTCAGATTTTGTTGTTGTTTCTTCTTGTGTAAAATTTGACTTTCAAAATAGTTCTCTATGGAAGTGAGCTTGAATTTTTGCTTAAATTTATCCATTAATTTTTAGACAATTTTATATTATATTGTTAATTGAAATTTAAATTTTAGTATAATATCACTTTTAAGCTTATATTTTGTAGATTGATTTTGCATTTGATGATGCTGATATTATAGAAGAGGGAACACTTGTTGCTGTCATTGGGCGTCAGGGGTCTCGAGGGGATGAATCCATACTTGAAGAGAAGGTGACCGTGTAGTGTTTTTATTGTGATGAATTAAATTTGTATGCATTTATACCAGAAGATTACTTCTTAGGGCAAAGCTGACTGCTTAATTTCTTTTTACTTGCTTACAGTCTATACTGAATGCAGCTGATAAACTCGTGTTCATTGTACCAGAAAACCAGTTTAAAGGTGGTCTAGAGGGTTCTATTCCAGTTCTAGTTCAACCTGTAAGGAATATATTATCAAATATACCAAGCATTAATTTGCAGATTAACTGAAGGATCCCAATTAATATAAAAAACGTGCATTTCAGCTCAATTGGATGGACACTGCTGAAGAGATTGATGATATGTTTTTAGGTGATGCAGAGGTATGGTCTTTTACAAATACATCAGGAAGTCATTGAACTTGGATGTGAATATCATAACTTGAAATTGTAAAATTAAATCACTTAAACATTTAAGGCTAAGATCCCACGTAATTTCCCACACCACTAAGCAATAATTGCTTACCACATTACTTGTCACTTGAAAAGGGTCAAATTGTGCTTGAAGAGTGTGTGTGTGTGAAGTTGGTCACATGATTCTGTGATGTCATTGATTAAATATCAGTTTTGCTTTGTGGAGGGACATCACTGTCCATTAGTTATCTGCTTTAGAAAATTGGGATTGTTACTTTCTTTTCATACAGTGTGTTCTCTTTTCGTTTCAGAAATCAGTTTAACTTTGAAGTAGAAGTAAAAACTGGCGTGTTTGGTTAGCCTTTGTCCAAGGAGCTATGTAATTTTGCTTGCTTAATGATCAATGCTGTAATAGAAGACATGGTTAATTTCATTTTCTTCTCTATGAGATTCCTGAGTATTAAAACTCATCTGCTTATTAAGAAACTATATTTACAAAATTATGAAGAAACCTCTGAGGAGTATTTAATACTTTCTAAACAAACCAGATGATTTCAATACTAAACAATCTCAAAGTGGGGAAAATGAAATAAATCCCAGATCCCATAACGAAACATCTTTTACTAATGTCTGTGGCAGTTGCTAATGCCATATAGGTTTTTGTTCATTCATCAGACTAAAGGAACTACTACATGGTACTACAACAGAAAAATATATTGCATATTCTAATGATTGTTCTGCTTCGTTGCTTGGTAACTCAAGGTTTGGAGGAGACCATCTATAGGGCATGCAGGTCCTTTAGGCGGGGACTTCCCGTTGATCACGAAAGAAGGTCATAATGTTCTTGACGTCATCTTCACATCTCCAATACAGAGCCTTGGTAGGCACTGTGATCATATCTGTCGCATGGCTTGCATTGATGATTTTAAGATACTTTCTTGCTTAACCCTTGCTATGTTTATTGCAGCTGAAGTAGCTGAAAGCCTTGATAAAGTTGACGGGGTTGTGGATCATGGCATCATTTCCAAGTCCCAGTTAGTATCCACATCTCTTCTGTACCTTGCATACGTTTCTTTTTTTGCAAATAATTCTGTATCATGATTCTAATTTCTAGTCCTTCCGTTAATGAACTACAGGTGTACAGTGGTGATTGCTTCTGAAAGAGGGTTGTCCATTGTCGATGGTTTTCCAGCAAATGTCGTGGAGGGGCCTTGAATGATGGCACCTTTGCAATGTATGTGGCCACTGTGACTCTATGGTATTGTTCTTGCACATAAACATTTTGTAAAGATTAGTAATGAGTTAAAAAGAATTTGTATCCTCTACATCCGAGTTTTGACTAAATAATGCTATTTGCACAAACAAATATTAACTTTTTTATACAAACTGATGAGTTAATATGTGATTAGATGATGTGATTGTTTACTTTTTTTTCTTATTTCAAAATCATCTAATTACATATTATTACATCAATTTGTATGAATAAATTAGTATACTTATTTGTATTATAGAATATGAAAGGGGAATCTAATGTAAATACCATAAATGAGGTTTGATCATATTCATGGGGATTTCGTAAATTTTTCATTCCATAAATAGAAAATTCGAAACAATTGGGATTTTTTTTTTAGATTGGATGCAATTACTAATTCATGATTTGACATTACAAAATGATAACTTCATTCTTGATCTTACGAAAATTTATGTTCAACTCTATATATTCCTCTATCCATTGAGTACATTGAATTTAGGCCATATATTTTATGTTAATTATATCTTAGAGATAATTTAAGTGTCAAAATATGTGCACCCAAACAATAACAAAGAGGGTATAGATTGAAAATTTGTGGACAATATATTAAGATTAAATTTCTAATTTATTTGTACAATTATTTTATCCTAAAAATTCTACACGTTTGACAAACAATATATTTTACTTTAAAATCATCAAAGCAGCCTTTAAAGTTATCGTGGATTATGATTTTTTTGTATTTTCTAACCATTAATTGGGAAATCAAATAGAAGATAAGGATATGGATTGCAGCAAAGACTCATACCCAACGGCCAAATGACTGTTTAGCATCAAGGTTTGATAAAATGACAATTCTCACCTCCCAACTTTTTTTATATTCCCAAAATCTCTTTTAAAATTTCTTTAATTTATACCCTTAATTTTTTTAAAATTAAGTTTGTTCTTCAAGCTTTTGAAAAGGGAAAATTTAAAAAAAAAGGAAAAGAATATTTTCATTAACACGCAAGGTTTGATGAAATGACAAAACTCATCCCAAGCCTTTTTGTACTACAAAAAACTCTTTAAAAAATTTGTTAATACTCTTAATATTTCTAAAAACTATAATTTATCCCTCAAACTTAAAAAAAAAAGCCAAAAAAATAAGAGGAAAAGAAATGGTATATAACAAGAAAAATTTTAAATTATATAAATCTATGTAAAATAATTTTTTTATTTTTTCACTTAAAGTAAGTGATTGCCGAAAATATATCATATGTGGTAATATGACTATTTGAAACTTGTGAAAATTTATCATTTCAACACACCTTAAAGAAAATAGCCTTTTGACCATACCTAATACCTAAATTCAATTTGACACATTTATTTATTTTTGTTCATTTATGATTTGAAACCTAACTCACTTGTCTATTTAATTTGAATCTTGATTATCTTCTGTGTTGTCATAGCGATGGTGATAGTTTTGGAGGAATTATGGCAACATTAAATGTCAAGGCTATCTAAGTTCAAATCTAATCTTTGTTAGTGTCGAGAAGCCAATTGGGCTTTTAGAGAATTCATTTCTTGTTGTCGGTAGTGAAAAGGAAGACTTTGGTCAATGCAAATCATGATGTCTGTATGGACTTGCTGAATCTTGAGGCGTAAAGCATCTATGGGTTTCATCATCAAATGAGTCTAAGAATCAAGTTTCTTTTCTATGCGCTGAGTAGTACTGTGTAGGGATTGAAGGACTTGATTCTAAGCTAAAGCATTCTGTGATTGCTAATTGAGAACAAATTCGATAGGGCTAATTTTTTCAGGAGTGCCATCAAGTTTGATGGTTTGTGGATCTTTAATTTTCTAGACGTGGGTTGTGCATTGAACTGGATTTGTAGTCTACTCCAAAGGAGGGAAATCAATAGGTTGAAACATCATAAAATCCGGAGCAACAGACATCGAAATAGAAGCCTTTTTTGGTTTCTAGCACCATTGAACTTTGGGCTTTCATCTTGGCACTTTTAAGGTAGCAAGTGACTTTGGAGAAGGAGGTGGAGAATGGTTAGAATCAGAAGAATTGTTGTCATCCCATCCAGTAGGAGGGATATAATATGAAGTATCTGCAAAAGGATTGCCTTTGCCATAATAAACAACATACTCAAAGCAACTAGAAGGTTCTCCAAGAAAATCATATCCAAGAACACCAGTTTTATACCTTTGCCAGAATAAACGTTGAGTATTTATTTTCTTTGAGCAAGGTGGTTGTGACTTTTATCGAGCTAACTTTTGGCAATTTTGAGCTAAAAAAGAATTAGCTTGTTTTATGCAGACAACACACTGACAATTTGAATTGGCTATATCATGAGGTTGGAGAAGATAAATAGGTTTATCTTGAGGAGTAAAACCATAAATTTCATCTTGTGGCTCCTTTATATATGAAAACTGAGTAGGAAAACACAATAGGGGCTTTCCTGTTGATGAAGATGAGGCTGAATCAGAAGAGATTAAGAATCGTCCATTTGTAGAATGAGTGAACTGAGGATCTGTATACTGGAGGGGAGTAACTTCAGCAGTAGAGGTTTGAAGCTGTTCTTTAGGCATTTGCTTTGGGACTAGTCTACAATATGGTTTCTTGTCAGTATTGACGGTAAGGAAAATGGCATCATAGGTATTTTTAGGAGTAGTAATATCAAGAAAATGATTCTGCATGTGATAAGCAATCTGATAGTGTATTATTGCCATAAGAGTCTATCCTTGAGAAACTGCACCAGTAACCTAAACTTGAAACTTGAGAGCATGACATAATAATGGATCATGAAGAGACATATAAAAATTTGGAAACAAAGTCACCATAACAGTGCCAACATTGAGAGTATTTTGGACAGTGCCAAGATTAGCATGTCCAAAGTTAGAAAATCTTGTATCCAAAAGAGTGATTCGAGAGGTAATTGGAAGACCTTTTTGACCATGAAAAGTTAGAGCAAATCGGATAACACCAAAATGAAGGTGGGTGTATCCTTTAGAGATCCATTCTTGTGTGAAATGAGTAAGATATTCTAGGGTGACATACTATTCTACAGTAGTTGTAGACAATTGGTAACTATTGAAAGAAGTGCTTTGGACATACTCCTTAATTTTTACTATAGAAAGATTTATAAGAGTGTTAATCGTTTTGCGGAAAAAGGTTAAATGCTTTAAAAAATTGTGATAAGGATTAAGAAAAGTAAGGTTGGTGGTAAGAAGACGAGATTCATTGTCGAGATATTTGATCTCATACAAACTATCCATCTTATAAGAAAAATGTTTAAAAAGAGATGCAATAGTAGGGGTAGACAAAATATGAGTTTCACTTTGAGGAGTGGGTGTTGTATAAGCCATGGTAAGGATTTGCTGAGTTAGGGCAAAAATCTTAATATCAAAAGGTAAAACTCTCAAAGTGTTATGGCTTTGATACCATGGATAGGGTTGGGAGGCTAAAGTTCTTATGGTCTCAAACCTAATCCAAATATGTCGAGGAGGATGGTAATGAAACAAGTAACTAGAAATCCCAAACTATGACCCAGGTTAGCCAAACTCACAAACAGACAGAGAAAGGTCCTTTTATGGGAATTAGGTACACTCAACTTAAACTCAACCTAACCTTTTATGGACTTGTGTTTGGACTACTCTGTTTTAAGGAATAACCAACAAAACAAGTTCTAATGTACAAGATCCTTTTTAAAGGAAGTACAGAACATATTATCATCATGTTTGGTATGGTAAAAGAGGGGAGGCCTGAGAATTTTACATAAGGATATGAAGAAGTTTGCCCTTGACTTAAGTGGGATTACTCAAAGAAAGACATAGTGAGAGAATGAGAATATTGTTGTTGAAAATAGATGATCCCTTCGTGGAGAAGAGGAGCTTTATTTATAGAGAAGTAGTGATAATTACAACAAGGTGAGGTGGCCAGGACAACTGGAAAGTGGCTCACCTATAGTACAAACATAATAATACAGAGACAAAGGCATATGGCCTGATAACATGCTTAAAAAGAAAAGTAATTATACAAGGGCATGTGGCCTTTACATTATTATAAGAGACATACATAAAAAGTATCAAAGTGATAATTGAAAAGAAGTGGCATCAGTAGGGCCTTTCAAATAAGAAGTGGCTGACACTATGTCTTTATCTTTGCTGAGTAAGGCATCAATGGCATCAAAATCGATATCCTTAATAGATTCTTCTTGGGAGAAGAAACATATAACATGGGATTGTTGACACGTAAGACTTTGTGCTTAAAATTGTGTGTGCATGTTTCTTAAGAGTAGAAAGCAAGATAGGAATCTTCTTGAAGATATTCATAAACCGATGAGTCCATGTCATAATAAGGATAGGTATAAGGTAGGGCATTTGGATGGATAGGAATATATGGTAATTCTCCATCAATAGGTGAAATCTGTTAACTGGAAAAAGATAGGTCTAGAGAAGCTTAAAGTGAGATGTCCATTGCTTGAAAGTGACGTGAGGACAAGCAACGTGGAGCTTTATGCTTTGAATTGAGCTTTTCATAAAAGAGATCCTTTGCTTTGTTGATTTAGGTAATGTATGGGTTTGGATATAATTCCCAAGGAGCATCGTCAGTAAGTGTGGGCTAGACTTAATGTGGTATGATTGAATTGGCTTCTATAATGGATCGTTCCAAATTGTGATATTTCTGGGCATATTTCAGTTTGTCTTTTTGAAGATTGTAGGGAAGATGTACATACTTGTGAACCGTAGTCTTAGACAGTACATTCTTGTGGAACTTAAGGACTTGGGCCATGTGAGTGAAGAAGAGAATTGAGTATTGGGCTTTAGTTGATCTGTTGAAACTTTGATGTTCAAGTTAACATTGAAAAAATATGCTTGTCCACCAGGGAAGATGGTAAAACCATTAGAGAAAAACTTGGAATGAAGTAAACTCTAGGTCAAAAGGTCCATGTTCAAGCTTGTAGAGCCATGAAAGCATTTGGCTAACTGGAAATTCAATGGTTATGGTATATTTGGCAAGGAGATACCATAAAAACCAGAGAGAATTCCAAGTAAAGTCTCGAGGAATGTTTTTGATAGAAAAAAAAGTAATATAAGGAAAATCAAGGTGGACTCCAAGAGTGCCAAGGGTGAAAGAGCCAGTGTCTTGTATGGCAAGGTTCTGGTAATGAAACATGAAATGTTTAAAGTTGTTGGTTTCGTCAAGAAGGAAAGTGTGAAAGATGGAAGGAAATTGTGGGGGTAAGTCAGATATACCTAGGGGTAAAAGAAGGTCATATTGGGTGACCATAAGTAAGATGGTTAAAATGTGGATTAGAGAAGTGAGGATTTCTACGGGCTTTAATAGGGTAGTTTAGAGAGGAAATCAAGGACAATATTGTCTTTTCCTTTAATGTGTCGCATAATGAAGGATTAATTTGAAAACCATTAAATCCATCGAACAAGTTGTGGATGAGGAAGCTTTTTTGCTTTTGGCAACAACATTGAAGGGAAAGAAGTCATATCTAATTCAACAATGAAGCGATAACCACTGAGATAGAACTCAAATAGTTCAATGCCACATTTTACTACCAAAATTTCTTTGAAGGTTGGGTGATAGTTTTGTTCAGCAAGCTTGAAATGTCCACTTTTATATCCACAAACGTGTCTGGTTCCTAAAATTTCTTCAAGAAGGATAATAGACCAAGAATTATTGCTTGCGTCAGTTTGGAGGATTTTAGTACCTGTGGATGGTATTTTGAGAGAGAGAAGTTTTGGAATAATAGCCTTGAGTTGTTTGATAAAAGAAGTCTGGGCCTTTGTCTAAGAAGGAGGATTTTTCTTGAGCATATGGTTTAGAGTTTGAGTCAGCTTATTGAGTCGAGGAGCAAATTCAGAAACATAATTAACAATGCCTAAAAATTGCTGAACTTGTTTCATAGTAAGACTCTCGTCAGAAAAGTCTTGTAAATGAGTAGCAATATGTGGTTGAGGGACATAAGTGCCATTTGAAATCTTCATTCCTAAAAACTCAATGGAATCCATGCCAATTTGCATCTTTTTTTTTTTTTAAAGCAAAACGCCATAGTTCTTGACAAGATTATGGAATTGGATCAAAAGGTTGACATGTTCCTTTTTTGTATATGAGAACAATAAAATGTCATAAATATAGATGAGAGCATTATCTTGGATTAGGCCAAAGATTATAGTCATGGCCTTTTGAAATAGTGATGAGGTAGTTTTGAGTCCAAATGGCATAATAGTTGACTGATAATGATAGCCTAGGAGAGTGAATGCAGTTTTAGGCCTAACTTCAGGTTGGATTCCTAACTGCCAGAATCTAGCTTTAAGGTCAAATTTGGATAAGACCATTGCTTGGGCCAATCGAGCAAAGAAATGTTATTTGTTGGGTATAAGGAACTTGTCATCTTGAAGAAAATCATTCAAGGGCTTATAGTTGATTACAAGCCTCATTTTTCCTCGTACTTGCTCAGCTCACTCATTGACATAAAAAGCAGCATAAGCCCATAAAGATTGAGTGGGTTCAATGAGTCCTCCTTGCTTTAATTAAGAAAGTTCTTGTTCAGCTTGTTGTTGCAGGTAAGGATTTAAGCCATTATGACTGGCTTTGGTAGGATTGACATCCTCATTCTTTTTAAAGGGAAGAGTGATGAAAAATTCAGGGAGTTTCCATAATGGTTTGTCACACTTAAGCAAAAATTTGGAATGACTAGTTGCATATGATTATCAAACAATTTGTTGGCGAAAAGCATCGAAGGGGGCAATGGTAAAGTAATTGGGAATCTTGCTCCAGGAAATAAACTGCTAGGAATATTACAATCCATCAGAGCGAAGATTAATCCATTTATCCAAAAACGTCTGGATAAGATGAAATCCAATGATAGTGTCTTTGCCATAGAGATCAGAGGCTAAGAATTTGTGGGAAATATTGATCGACAAAAATGGTTGGAGGATTATGGTTTTACTGATAGCTTCTGTAGCAAAAACTTCACTATTGGTAACATGAAAATATTGTTTGAAAGGTTTCCAATAAGAAGGAGGAATCACTTTAGGTTTCAGAATTGAAGATACTACACTAGTATCAATGGGAGCAATGATCTTGATTGGCTTTTCATATTTGTGAATAAGCAACTTAAGTTCAACAAGAGGCTACTGATGGTGAAAATTGTGAGACGACATCATGACACCATAAAAGTTAAGAAGAGTATTATCAAGGGAAGTATCTGAATCAGTGTCAGATTCATACAAGATGAAATCCAAATTGGAGTGCTCAGAGTCAGTCTCAAAGTAAAGAGATTCAACATCATGTTTTTAAAGACTAGCAATATGAGAGAGTTGTTAGAGCTTCTTTTGGCTTTTATGCATAAGACAATTTTTGGAGAAATGTCCTTTCTTTTTGCATATGAAACAATGATCATACTTTTTGAAGGTTTTCTTCTTTCTAAAAAATCTTTGTCTGTGGTGTCATGGCTTAAAATAATCTGACTTGCATCAGGATTTAAGATTATATTTCCAATGATGCTTTTTCTTAGAAGTAAGACAACTACAAAGTTTATCTCTAGAAGAATATTTGATTTTTAGGTCAGGACGATCATAAGTTTTTCTCAAGGATTTGCCAAGTTTGTCCACATTGGTCAGGAATTTGGACTTATTACAGAGCATTTGGAGTTGATTTAAGATCGTCTAAAATGCAACCTTGGAATTTGAGAAATCTGAGGGATTCATTGCCCAAAGGTTTGGGAAATTGATTTAAATAGGCTTGCTTCAAGTTAGGATCATCAACTCCTTTGAGGATATAGAACCGAGCATGAGCCTTTTTGAAATATTTTTCTAGGTCCTTTGGATTAAAAGAACAACATTTGAGCTTGAAAAACTTTTCTCTTGCTTGATCAGCAATATGAACAGGACTTCAAAAAAATTCAACGTAAATATTATACATGAATTGATCAATATCAAGAAGTCGTAAGAGTTGAATCTATCTATACTGGGCTAATGCAATCCACCATTCCTTTAGATCACCAGTAAAATAGGATACAAATGAAGTAAGTACTTGCACAAGATTAGCACCAGGTTTTAACATCTCATTGTTGAGCCACCCAGTCATCTCATGAATTCTATTGCGGTATTGAAACACCGAAATATCATCAAAAGTAAAAATTTGAAATTTGGAATTAGTAGTAGACACATATTAAGAAGTTCCAGAAGTAGGCTCTGTCTCATGAGGGTTTGTAGGTTGATACTCCATTATGGATTCTTCTTCATCCCGGGGATTTGAGGTTTGGCCATATTCATATACAAAAATCCACTATGGGCTGGATGGATTAGATTGATGGGAATGAAGAGAATACTGATAAGAGGTAGAAAGGATGGATGTAGTGTTTGAACATGTATCATGTAAGGGGTGATTGCTCTTTTGGGCCATGAGATAATCACTGATAGGATTAGGAAAAATGGCTTGTTGGGAAGGATAAGTGTCTATAGAAATAGGTTTGGAAATGACAATGGTTTTTCCTCGATCAGGAGGAGTAGGTGGTGTAGGAGTAACAGTTGGTTTAGGAACAGAATGAGTTCTTTTGGGTGGAGCTGAAGGATGCAATAATGAAAAGTTACCAAAAATGCTTTTGTATTTTTCAAAACCATTAAGATATCGGTTAGTATGGATTCGTTGAGCTTCTTTGGGAGGTAAGGAAGGAGGGGGTGTATTATAGAGTTGAAAGAGAATGGATGATGGACTGGCAATTTTGGGTCCCTGTTGGATCATGGTCTTTAAATAGGCTAATTGGGCTTTTAGAGAGTTCATTTCTTGCTTGATTTTTGTTAAAATCTTACTTAAGGTTAGGGGTAGAACCATCATTTATTAAACAAATTTAAAAATTTAAAGTTCTTTCACATTTTCCATTCCAGATTTAAAAATCTCATAATTTTCCCCTTATCCAAAGTTTGAAAAGTAACAATTTTTTTCTCTTCTCTCTGACGACAATTCATTATCAACTAGAGAAGGAGAGGACAACATACTATGAGGGAGAGGACGATTGACAGCTAATGATTGTGAATCGTTGCCAAAGAGAAGAGGAAAAAACTCTAGTGAGAAAATTGTTATTTTTCAAACTTTGGGTGGAAGGGGAAATTGTGAGATTTTTAAACTTGGAGAGAAAAATGTGATAAATTTTAATTTAAAATTTTTTTTTAGTAAATGATGATTTTGTTCTTAATTTTAACTAAGATTTTTAACAGAAATTGAGTCATGGGTGGGTACTTAGGTTTTAAAAATTTTATGGGTGTGTATTTGTCTTTGAATTAAAACTTGGGTGGAAAATAGTCCTTTGGCCTTTACCAAAGGACTATGTCCCACCCAAAGTTTGATGAAAAGACAAACATACACCCAAGGGAGATCAAAAACTCAAATACCCATCCAAGGTTTACTTCATTGCCACACACCCAAGAATTTTCTATTAGGGTTAAGGGAAAAAATGGTTATTTTATCAGTAATATTAAAATAAATAAAATATATTTCATTTTCCCTTTATTTGGAAAACTAACAATTTTTTTAGGATTAAATTTTGAAAAATTCACTTTTCCTTCTAAGGTTCGATTTTCTAGTAAAACCCTTCCCTTTTTGGCAACTGACATTGTATGACCATCTCTTTCCCTTCTTCCGACCTTGTTTTTGTTGAAAAATAAGTCTTTACCTTAACAAAGATCAATCATCTTCATCCAGATGAATCGATGAGGTCATCGATTTTGCTTTGTCGGTTAGAATCAATGATCACGTTTGGAACCATGGCCTAGAAGAAGACTGAAAGGTGATGAAAATGTGGCGGGATGTAGTTGATTCAATGGAAACATGTTGACCTTTGATTTGTCATTGGTTGGAGCTTTTTCACATGTTATTGGAGTCATCGGCGATGGCAAAGGAGAAGGGAGGACGAAGATAATGGTCATTGCTATTGCCATCGTTAAAGAAAAGAAAACCTAAGGATTTTTTTGGGGGTGGGAAGTCACTTTTCAAAGTTGAGATCTGGGGTGAAATGTCAATTTTCAAAAGCTAGGGGGAAGAATGAGATCAATTTATATATTTTTTAATAATATTATTGAAATAATAATTTTACCTTTATATTTAATAATAATTTTAATGGAAGTTTAGAGACTAGTGGGTATTTGGGTTTTTAAACTCCCATGGTTATGTTTTTGTCTTTTCACCAAACCTTGGGTGGAAAATAGTCCTTTGGCCTTGATTTAAATGGATTCGCACTCTAAAAAAGTTAGATGAAGGTAAGATATGACTTCTGACAAGTTGTGTTGTGCAAGCAAGGAAGAAGACAAGATCAAAGTGGCAAAGGATATGAAATTCTAAGTTGGAGGGTTTGGATTTGAAACTTTTGGTATTCTTGACAAATTTGATACAGTAATTGCTAAGCTGGCTATGGACTTGGGATGTCATTTGCTTGTTGTGAGCTTAAGTAAGGTTTTCCTGTTAAAAGAAAAAAAATCTTAACTTATGTGATTTTATGGGAATAGTTTGAGTGACAAAGATAGAAAATCCCCAAATGTAAGAGCATGAGTTCGAGACCCACTAACAGTCTATTAAAATCAAACTGTTGATTTACTTGTTATAATGGTTATAGGGTTGATCACTGGACTTTGGAAAGATTTTCTCACTACTAAAAAAGAGTCTTAACTTATATGTTTCACTGATTGTAGAATCAGTTACTAGACTTGGAATTTTACTTGTTTGATATGGTCAATTCAGATTTGATTATCATAAAGGTAACTTGACAAGTAAGAAATGAGAAAAAAGAAAAAACCTAATGACTATTTCCAACTTGAACTATGCCTAAATGACAAGTTGTCATTCTTGAAGTTGAAAAATGACATTTTCCCACCTTTCTCAAAAGTCAAATATTAGTTTTAAGGATCATATATTATTTTTATTCGGTTATAAATTACATAAATATTATATAATTAATATCATTTACACCCTTAAAATTTAAACAAATCATGTTTCTTTTCGTTAACTTAAAAATTTATCACTTAGATATATATATGGAATTGTTATTGCTATAAATATACAGGATATTTAATACAATCGTACTTCAGATTTGCGACATTTATTGTTGTCAATAGTTGTTTTATTAATTTGCATTATCTCCTCACCAAAAAGTGTTTGGCTTGTAGTTGCTTTGATATTGACACTTTGAAAATGAGAGAGCCCTAAATTTCTAGTCAAGAAAAAGAGTAACAATGATGTAGCATATTGATATCGAGATGTAGTTTGACTAACAAAAGTAAGGGCATTCAAACAATAAAAAGAGTATGAGTTTGAAACTTGCAGACAACATATCGGTATTAAACTCTTGATTTATTTGGTGTAGTGATTATGAGATTGATAATTGAATTCAGAGTTTTATCTATTTGATATGGTCAGTTCGACTCAAATAATGGTTTATCATTAAAATGACGAGGCATATCCTTAAAACCAATTTCTTAATATGAGAATAAATACTTCAATTAAAAGGAGGGGAGATTGAAAATATAATTTACCCATAATATAAGAAAAAGAAAAGTAGTGAACATAAATAATGTTTAGGGATTGTTCATACGTTGGTGTAAACTTTGTGATACTATGGAAGTATCTATGAGTTGATTTGAGCTAAGTTGAATATGAAAAAAGGTTAATTAGAGCTTAGCTAAAATCGAAAACAAAAAGTTTGAGCTTGAATCACTTGAGTTGATAATGAGTTCATTGGAGAAACTCCTTATAAACTATTGAAGAAGAAGAAGAGATATCAAAAAGAAGAAAAGTCATAAAAGAAGATGAATATATTAATGACTTGATCAAATCGAGTTGGCTCGACTTGATCTTGAGCTTGGCTCATTTAAATTGAACACCAAGTCGAACCTGAGTTTACTAAGCTTAGATTTACCCTTATAAAGTTGGATTCAAACTGAGTTGATTTGATCTTGTTTGTTAGCTTAACTCGAATAAGCTTGAAATGAGCTCAACTTAGTAAGCATGAGCCTATGAATTTTATATTATTGAGCTCAACTCAAGTCTAGGAGATGTTTAGCTCATCGAGCTTGCAAGCCTAGAAAAGTTTTATTTGAATAAGTTAAAACGACGTTATTTTGATAAATAAGCATCAAAATGTGTCATTTTGATTAATTTTGACTCATATATAGTATCAAACAAAGTTCAACTCAAACTTGATTCAATACTATATCGAACTCAAGTTGAATTTGAATTCAACTCCCTTCAAGCTGAGAAGAACTCAAATTGGATCAAAGGGAGCTCGCCGAGCTCGACTTTTTCAAATCGAATTGAACTCAAACTGACCAAAGCTTGAGCTTGGCTTTTAAGCTCATCTCGAATCTAGGCCTTACGCCTAGTAGTATTGCAAAATTACTGTCACACATTGTAATTTATCTATAGTTCCTTGATAGCTTTAATTTCACTTATAAGTAAATTGAATGAAAAACTTAAAATTTATCATGAATTTAACATTAGTCTATTCATATATATCAATTTATGGGCCGTCTATATAGTATTTTAGTACTATAGTAGATTTTCCAATATATACGTGATAAATTTTATTATGGGAAATTAAATTAATTTTCCATTTTGCCCCTTATGAAGCAAAAATGCCATTTTTTCCTATTCCTAAACAAAAATGCCTACTTTTTTTATTCCTAAGCAAAAATGCCCTTCATATTTTTTAAAATACCAAAACAATGTTTCACATATCTATATAAACTCGCTCACTTTCACTCTCATTACATACACTTCTTATATCACTCAAACACTTACTCTCACTCTCATTTTTACTCAATATCAATTACTGCAAGTTCGTTCAAAACAAGGAAGTTCGTATTTCTAAATTAAAAAAAACTACATGTTCGAATACCCTAGAAAGATGAAAATTAAAATAGCGAAAAAATAGAACTGAAATTCGAAATCTGCACATTGAAATATCTTAGAATATTAAAAATTGAAAAATCATATGAAAATCTAAAAATACGAGTCGACATATCCTAAAATGATAAAAATAAAAAAAATGACCTTGAATTGCAAAAACTAACCGTTGAAATACCCTGAAATGACAAAAATTGAAAAATCGAACTAAAATTCAAAAAACACATGTTGAAATATCTAAGAATAACAACAATCGAAAAAATGAAATAAAATTTGAAAATGACATGTCTAAAAACCTAAAAATGATAAATATTAAAAAAAAACTAAAATTCGAAATCTACACGTTCAAATGCCCTAAAATGTGGAAAACCAAAAAATCACATAAAAATCTGAAAAGTATGAGACGAAATATCCCGTAATAACAATGATCGAAAAACTGAACAAAAATTTTAAAAATACAAGTCTAAAAACCTAGAAGTGACAAATATTGAAAAACGAAACTGAAATTCGAAATCTACTCATTAAAATAATCTAGAATGTTAAAAACTGAAAAATTGCTTGAAAATCTGAAAAGTACGAGACGAAATATCCCATAATAATAACAATCGAACAATTGGACAAATTTTTTAAAACTACATATCCAAAAACCTTAAAATGACCAAAAAAAAATAGAATTGAAATTCAAATTTTATACGTTGAAATACCCTAGAATATTAATAATAAAAAAATTACTCAGAAATTTGAAAAGTATGAGTTGATATATCCTATAATGACCAAAAAAACAAAAAACAGATTTGAATTTCGAATACTAAATGTTAAATAGTTTAGAAATGAAAAAACTGAAATTAGAAAATTACATAAGAAAACGACCGTAGAAGGCACAAAAATAATGAAACAGACATAAAATTTGAAAATGACATGTCCAAGAAACCTAAATTAGAAAAAACGAACATAAAATTCGAAAATTGTACGTTTAATTAGCTTAGTATGAAAAAAATAGAAAAATCAATCTGAAATTCCATAATTACGTCGTAAAATGGATCTATAAAAGCACAAAAATAAAGAAAAGAGCATCAAATTCAAAAACTACATATCGAAAAACATTAAAACAGGAAAAATGGATATAAAATTCAAAAATTATACGTGGAAAAACCTTAGGGTTGAAAAATATCAATTTACCCCCTTATAAATTTTCTTCTCTCAAACAGGTCCAAAATTTACCTTTGCCCCTTATCAATTTTCTAATCTCTTATAGGCCTTATAATTTTAAAAAAGTCAATTTCCTTTCAAACCCCTCAGATTCCATGTTTTTCATTGATTAACCCACGAGTTAATGTAAAATTTCCAACTGGCCCTTGTGGATTTCCCCTTCTTCTCTTGGGCCCTAATATTTTGAAAAAGCTCAATTTCGCCCATGGGTGGTTTAATTTACCCTAAGGGATCTAGGGTTCCTCGGGATGGATCTTTGGCCAATCTAACCTATTTTTCGGTCAAAATTTGTCATTTCAGCCTTCAGTTTCAAACAAATCAAATCTACACATCCTATAACATAATAGCCCTAAACAATTTGAAGCAAAACAACCAAGATTCAAAACATTTTATACATTGTTCAAAATCAAAACCTTAAATGTTCAAACCTCAAAATCTTTATCAAATCTCAATAATCATAACAATAAATTGGTTCAAACAAGATTAGGATGATATACTAATCTTATTTGCCTTTTTTGGTCATCGAAAAACACAAAAAGTCGATAAAAAAGACGAAAATATGATGCGCCCATGGAAGACCCGTGAGAGACCTGTGATTTTCTTTGAATTTCAACAATGTATTGGGGGAAATGTGGGAAGGAATATGTAAAATTCTTGGTTTATATATAAAGGCAATTTGGTCATTTCGCAAAAAAGAGGACATTTTTGCTTAATCCTTAGATTTTTGGACAATTTTCTCAACCCCCCTTTGTTTTAGGTAATTAATTTAATTTCTCTTTTATTAAATACCTGATATGGTCTGCTAGACATGAATAAAATATAGATCAATTTATTATTTCGCACCAAATGTTCCATAGAACTATAATTTTCCACTCTTAAAGTTTCACAAAGCTATTTCCCAACTCATTTATCAAACTCTGAATTTGAACAAAGGTTAGTTAGAGCTCAAGGAAAATTTAAAATGAAAAGTTCAAGCTTGGATCACTTGAGTTGATAATGAGTTCACTGGAGAATCTTCTTATAAACTATCAAAGAAAAAGAACAGTTATTGAAAAGAAGAAAAGTCATAAAAGAAGATGAATATATTAATGACTTTCTGAAGACTTGTTCAAATTGAGTTGGCTCGACTCGATATTGAGAGCTTGACTCATTTAAATTGAACACTAAATCGAACCTAAGTTGACAAGGTTTGGATCCACCCTTATAAGATTGGATTCAAACTGAGCTGACTCGAGCTTATTTGTTAGCTCGATTCGAATGAGCTTAAAATGAGCTCAACTTAGGTAACCTCGAGCCTAATAATTTTATATTATCGAGCTCAATAGACCTAACCACGGTTTATGAACCTACAGTTTTAGTTTGAAACTGTCAGTTTATGGTTTAAAAAAATAGGAGCCTTTAATCGGAATCGTTATAAAACGATTTGTAATCAGTTCGAAACTGAAGGTTTGGGTTCATGGCCTCAGTTTGGAACTGACATAGAACCATCGGTTTTGATTCATGGCACCAAGTTATTTTTTTAGTTAATAATTATAATAATTAAAAAATTAAAAAAAAAACTTGGATTTAATTTTTCAATTAAACGTTCTATGTATCCTTCTGGTTGGAAGAATCAAAGCCTATATAGTTTTCTTATCTTCATGTACCCGATAGCCGATTGTACCCCTTTACCTTATCATTCACCTTCGCTTTCTTGACTACTGGTTCCCATCCTTGAACTATTCATAGTTAAATCAAGGGGTTCTTCATTGAAGTCCACTTTTATATCTTGTTGGCATAATTCGGATCTTATCCAATCATCCACGAATGCTTCCGCTTCAATAGATTTGGGAGCTAAACTTGATCGCCGCTAATCCAATATATTGCTCCTTTGATTAAAAGCTTGTTCCACTACAATAGTTGATGTTAGTGCTGCTAGGACTTGTTTAGCAATAGCTGCTAATATTGAAAATGTTGATGCATGTCGACTCCACTATTCTAGAATTAGAAAGTCTTTACTTATATTGCTATTACCAAACTCAAAAATAGTGGTAAGATAAATTTCAAGCTTCGAGATGGAGCCTGATGTTCCTCTTGGTCTTTTGCCCCTTTGCATCATAATACAATCATCATAACTAATATTTTGGGTTGGTGATGAGGCAATAGGTGGTAGAGAGGAAGAAGGACCGCCTTAGGTATCATAAACCAATGAATATTCAACATAAATTTATTTAATTAAATTCATAATACTAGCTATAGTTAATGGAATATTAACTTTATTCTCATCATCTAATTGCATGCATTCATAATATAATATTAAATAATCTATAACACCGTCTAATTTAAACCTAGGATCAAAAAAACAAGCAACAAGAAAAATTTCTAAAATTTCTTTATAGTAATTTAACCATTTTTTTCATTAAAAAAATAGCTTCTTTTAAACTAATATCTTTTTCGGCCTCTTGTAAAGCCCCGACAATATTAAAGGGTTTCATTTAAAAACAAACGAAAATTAGGATAATAAACCCCACTCAAAGTATAAATTACATTATCAAAATGTTTTAAAACATCTAAAATTGTCTTATAAATATCCTAATTTTGGGGATATAATATAACTTTTGACACATTTTGTGAAATAAATATGCACAATAATTCCCTATAATCAAAAGACTCGTTGAGTAATTTATATGTTGAATTCCAACGAGTCAACATATCTTTAGAAAATCTTTTTGGTCTTCTATTATGTATTTTACAAAATTTATCCAATTCTTTCATTGTTTGGGGATGTGTCTATAAAAATGAAATTGTTGTTTTTATTGGACTAATATAATTATTAAGATATCTTAAATCATTTTGTACACATAAATTTAACACATGACATACACATCTAATATGAAAAAATCTACCATTTAGATTAGGTTTACAAATTTTTATTAAATCAGTAAGTTGCATCATCAAATGAAATTGAAAAAATTTTAAAAACTAATCTGTATTCTTCTAATATTTCTTTAATTATTCTATAAATATTATCGGTCATATGTCAGTCAGCAAACACTCTAAATGCTAAAATTCTTTTTTGTCATTGAAATTTGTTATCTATCTAATGATAAATTATACCTATATAAGAGTAAACTTACTAATGATCACTCCAAATATCACTACATATAGACACACATCCATCTAAATTTGTAAATAATTGAATTAATTTTTTTATATAAACCTAATCATGATCTTTTTAATATGTTTCTAGGAATAGTTTTATGTGCAGGATTTAATGTAGTTTACAATAATTATTAAAACTTACATTTTCACCAAAACTAAATATTAAGTAATCTATTGTTACTATTTTTATAAATTCTTCTTTACTTTTATTATCACTATAAATAAATAAAGATTTATGTGGAGAACTATATCCAATTATTTGTGTTTGACCCCTATTTTACTTAATTTTTTTCGATGCTTTGACTCCAAGTGCCTTTTCAATGTTCCATATCCACCTTTTTGCTTGAATTTATAAATTTACTTACAATAATTGCAAACAACTTCAAAATTACCATATTCTTTTTATATTTTTTTAAATGGATTTTGAAAATATCGGAGATAAGAATTTTTTGTGGTTGTTATTCCATTTCTACTTGTTGTTGTATCCCCACCTCCACATATTGACTTCCATTTTTTTATGTTGAAAAATCTTTCACAAATTGATCTTCATCCACATCAAATGTGGATGAATATTGACCAAATCTCCTATTATCCAAAGAATTTTTATAACTTGCCATTTTTCGATAATAAATAAAATAAAACATATAATTAATTATGAAAGATAATGAAAAAATAAAAATAATAGATAATAAATAAAATTAATTATAAAGATAAACTCTATAATTAATTATGAAATTGTATAATAGAAAGATAATAATAATTAAATTATATAAATTAAAATTGGAATTGATAAAAATAAAGAGAAAATTTAATTGAATTTGAGAGAATTTGATTGAAAGATTAAGAGAGTATTAAGAATTGAGAGAATGAGAAATGAGAAATGAGAAAGTTGAAAGATTGAGTAGTATTTACAAATAAAATTTTATAGTAAAAAATAAAAAAATTAAAAGAAAAAAATTCAAGCCTAAGCCTAATGGCCATATTGTTGCCGAAAACATTTGCAGGGACCATTTAAAACATTTGCAGGGGATTGTTGGTCCTTGTAAATTTAAAACATTTGTAGGGTGGTCCCCTACAAATGTACAAAAACAGGATATTTTTAATTTAAAAAAATTTTAGTGATTTTTATTTAAAATTAATAAATTTTTTAAAATTAAATTATTGAATTGTCGGTTCATGACTCTTTGAACCAACGGTTCAAAAAAATCAAAACCGAAACCCAATTGTCAAAATCCAATTTTGATTTTAGTTCTGATTTAGGTTGGTTTCGATTATGATTTTACATTGGTTGGTTCCTCTCTGGTTCATGGGCCAAATCGGCCCTGTGGTCAGGACTAGAGTTGAAGCATAAGTCTAGGAGATATTTCGCTTACAAAATTTGCAAGCCTAGAAAAATTTGATTTGAATAATTTAAAACAACATCATTTTGACAAATATATATCAAATTGCATCTTTTGATTAATTTTGGCTTATATATAATACCAAACAAGGTTTAACTCAAACTCGATTTGATATTATACTAAACTCAAGCTAACTCGATTCGATATTATATTGAACTCAAACTGAACTTGAATTTGACTCCTTCCAAGTTGAGAAGAATTCAAATTGGCTTCAAGTGGACTTGTCGAACTTGCCTTTTTCATGTCAAACTAAACTCAAACTAACCCTAGCTCAAGCTTGGCTTTTGAACTCATATTGAATCCAACCTTAACCCCTAATTGTATTACAAAATTACTATCACACATTGTAATTTATCTACAGTTACCTGATAGCTTTATTTTCATTTATAGGTACATTAAATGAAAAACTTAAAATTTATCATGAATTTAACATTAGTCTAACGATGTATATCAATTTATGGGACTGTCTATATAGTATTTTAAGGGAAATTAAAATTTTTAGTCTTATTTTAATCCGTGTATACATATATACCACTCATTTCAAAACTTAAACAAATATACCACAACAGTAATATATTTTCCTAAAATAACCCTCTTGAAATGACCCATGCAGAGATTCTCTCTTTTTCTCTGTAACTTTTTCTCTCTTCTTCCTTAGCTTTCAAGTGAGGAAGAAATCCCTACAACATGAAAAAAATAAAATATTAATGGAAGAAGACACATGATTGAACAATAAAACCAGTGAGAAAATCATTATAAAAGATTCAACTTGGACACAAGGGAGAGAGAGACAAAAATTGTCAAATTTATTAAGAGAATTAACATCTACTGTAAAGACTTCATAGCAAAATCATCCACATTCAGGTCAGTCTTAACTTAAGCCTGTATATTAAGTTTTTTCTTTATGAACAATTGAAAATGAAATAAGTATGGTAGATTCATGTTCATAACTTCATGTAAAATTTATTTTTATTGTGATTTCATGTTGTTAGATTGTTTAATACTATTATTTCATGTTGTTTCTATTGTTTAAAGTTGTAATATTGTTTAATGTTGTAGTGATGGTTATAAAATACCAAAATGTAGGCTAGGAAAAAATCTAGATGAAGAGTAGGTTGGTGTTAATGCCACCAACCCTTGGTGTTAACGCCAACCTCTAAACCCCAGTGAATTTATTTATTTTTTTTCTGTTTTCTTCCATTGCACTCAGTTCCTTTATTTTTTAAGCATGTTTATTCCAATTTGGTGCTTGCGTGTGTATTGTTTTCCTTGTCTTAGTAGAGAGTTAAATAAAAAATTATAAAATTGCCACTATTATTTTCTTCTGTTTTTTATTGCCTTGCCTTGATCAATTTTTGTACATCACTTGATGATATGATAGTTTAATGTGTTGTAAATGCGTATGTATGAAGCTTGGTTGTACTGGTATTGTATTTGAGGCTTAATTTGAAAAAATTGTAAAGTAGTGTAATTTGGAGTTTTTATGTTTTTTAGGTTTATTTTTAGTTAGGATAGAAAAAACTGCATTTAATATTTGCTATAGAGGACAATGGGTTGAAGGTGATGATAATGTGGAAAGATATGTTGATGGGAATGAGAGAGGGATGTGTATTGACACAAATATTGATTTTGAAGGATTCATTGCAAGAATCAGCTATCGTTTAGGACTCGATCGAAGTCAGTCAAATGTGCACATATTACACTAGGTGATGTGGGTCCGATAGAGATTATAGACGACGATGATGTGGAGTTTTTGATGGTTGTAGCAAGAGTTCACAAAGGTACATAAAACTTTTTGTTACCGAGAGTCAAATTAACAGAAAGGATAATCAACAAGGCGAAGATGTTCATAGGAAGAAAGGGAAAATCATCCGACATATGAGTGGGCACATCTACAAAGTTTTCAAGAGTTTGGTGGGAATTATGGTATTGATGATGATAATGATGACGACATGGATGAAGATTATAAAGTAGAATGTAATGAGGAGGAAGAGGATGATAATGATGTGGACAAAGAATCCTCAAGGTTTGATAAGGACATGTACGATGTTCCGAGCCAAGACGTTGGTAGAAGTTAAAGTCATGCTTGTAACGAGGAGGTTGAATATAGCATAAGACGTCATGGCTTTATGAATATTGATGCATATCCAAGTCACATCCATAATTCAAATCCCTTTTAATGGGTTCCTAAGCTTCCTGTTGATATTGAGAATACATGTATTAGTAATCGGGTAACACAAAGGGGTAACCATTTACAAGTGATGGGTTTTTATAACTCCAAGGTAGAATTGAGAGCATTATTTTGAATATATGCCTTAGAGACATGAATTCAATGAAAGGTTAGTCACTTCGATAACATACAGTAAGAACTTAAGTGCATACACCCACAATGTAAATGGCGGGCATGAGCAATGAGAAAGTAAGACGGAGACTATTGGGTCTTACAACGTATGGACAAGACCCATACTTGTCCTCGGGATCAAATATTTCTGCACAATAGACAAGCTAATACAGAATCGTTAGGGAACATACTTAAGTCAATGTTTATAGTTGATCGCATTTATCGTCCAAAAAAAATTATTTCAGATATGACAGATAGGTACAAAATTGGCATATCTCACACGCAAGCATAACGTGCCAAAACATATGCAATAAATGCATTACGAGGACCTTCGAAATAGTCTTTCGATATATTATGTGAGTATTGTCATAATTTGGAGCTTAAGAAACCAGGAACTATGACATGTATTGATATCGATCCGAAAAATAGGTTCAAGTTTTTTTTCATGTGTATGGGGTGTTCTGTAAGAGGGTTTTAACAATTCTGTTATTCGGTGATATGCATTGATGCTTCATACTTAAAGGGAAAGTATCTTGGGTCTCTTTTCATTACTGTTACAAAGGATGGTAATAATCAAATTTACCCACTCGTATTCGATATTAGGCACAATGAGGGAATAGATACATGGATGCCCTTTTTGGCATACCTTAACATGTGCATGAGTGATTTGTCAGATTTGGCCATTATTTCTGATCACTATCATTCAATAATTACATTGGTCACAAATGTAATGCCTCATGCCCATCATGGTTTGTAATACTTTCAAGCTGTTATGAGTAAAATTGCTAGAGTAAATCTTGCTACAATAACCTATTTGACCGATATTGGGTATAAAAGATGGGTGCGTGCCCACTTTAGAGGATGATAGTACAATATTATGATGACCAATATCGCTGAGTCCTTCAATGCTTTGACATGGACTGCTCACGCTTTGTCTATCACCATATTGGTTTAGTTTCTTCGAAGCACAATGCAACATTGGTTTTTCAATAGACGAAACATGACTGGTTCATATGGCTAAAATTTTAATGATGTTTCTATTTTTTCATCACATTTATTTTAGTTGTTTTTTGTAGGTGAGAGATCTCACTTGTTAACACCATGGGCTGAGGACAAGCTTGCTCGACATGTATTCAAATTTGCCAACACAATTGTTAAACCAATCAACATATAACAACACGAAGTTCATGATTCACGACAATAAGTGTTTATCGTGAATCTTCTATATCGAACATGTGATTGTGGAAAATTTCAACATTCCTAGATTTTGTGTGCACACACTGCAGCTATAGCAGGGTATAATAACCTATCGGATTGTGTAGGCTAGGTCAGTGGATATTACTCTACTGAATATTTACGTAGGGTGTACGAATAAGATATTAATCCACTAGGGGATCAATCAACTTGGGCACCATCAAATATGTTTGTGATCTATTCTCTAGTGATGAAGCAACAAAGGTCTGATCGTCCTTCCAATCATGCAAGAAGACCTTCACAAGGAGAGGAAGTTCGACAACAATACTGCAACCGATGTCATCAACCTGGCCATACTTGCTTGAAATGTTAGAGTCCAACGAGTCCAGCTCTAGTGCATGTGGTTAGCTCATCCCGCACACCAAGTAACACATAAAGCTGAGGTCGTCGTAGTCATGGTGCAACCCATACGGTCGAATAGGTTATCATTTCAATTGTATATTGCATGTTTAATTTTATGTAATTTATCTATTGGGTTTTGTACAAATTTTAATGTATTGATTTTTTATGTTCAAACTCTTACATGTTTGCGATGGCAATGGATCAAAATAGTATAATGGAATTACCACAACATTTATTTGTTAGCCTATCATTTTATGTATATATTTGAATTTTTGCCTATACCATACATCAATAAAACAATAATAAAATACACAATTCAAACAATAATAAAATGACATCATTCAAACAATAATAAAATGACATCCAATTCATATGCATGCCCCCTACCTACGCTTTAATCGAATTCCTTGAAGCCTGCATTTTCACAATCCAATTGAATTTAATAAATACAACCAATTAAGTAAAGTCTGCTAACATATAAATAAACCATTAAACACTAAATACTTACTGAGGGCCCTTCCTTGGAATATAGTTGTAGCCATGCGCTTTCTTAATCTCGTGGAATGTTTTGATGTGAAATTAAATGGCCGATCTCGAGCAAGGTTTTCTATAAACATAAGTAAAAAAACACCACAGTCTCCGCTTCTTGCATCTTGTTTTAGCATATCACAAACACACTTGTATTGTAATGTCGGCAAAGTATCTAGTGGTTGAATTTCCTTTAATGTATAGAAATTACTCGCCTTTATTAGGTGTGTCAGTGTCCTATATGACATCATTAACTTCCTCGGAATATAGTAGTATATTGGGTAGAGTCGTATACATACAAGTTGTATCCAATACACCACACACCCAATGTTGATTGTCGATGTTGAGGGGAATGAATACCTGCCAACCAATAAAGAGAAATAAATACCAATAATCAAATATATCGTAAACAACTTACAGTTATATACCACCTTGTCAACACTACTCCATGGCTGAAAGAATTCAATTGACTATTGATGTAAGATGCCATTGATTTGATCTAAGAAAAATATAGGTCACTCCCTATTTACATCCAACCATTTAAACTTATTGTACTTGTTGAAAACATGACAATGCATTATTCCATTTTGATGCATTATTTAATATTATGTCAATAAATTATTTCATCTTGAAGCACTAACAAATTTTAGAAAAATTATTCATAACAATACAAATTTTTAAAAAGGGTTGGGATCTTTAAAATGAAAAAGGGTTGACGTTTTTATTTTAAAAGGGTTGGCGTGGGGCAACCCTTTAATATTTAAAAGAGTTGGTTGCAAGGGTAAGGGTTGGCGTGGGGCCAACCCTTTATATTTAAAAGGGTTGGCCCCAGGCCAGCCTTTTAATTGCAAGGGTAAGGGTTGGCGTTTATTTAAAAGGGCCAACGTTTTTAACTGCAAAGTTGCCAACGCCAACCCTTTTTGACCTTGTTTTTTATCTTTAAGTAACTTTTTTTTTTATCTGTAGCATTATAATAATTCATTTATAATGCTCTTGCTATATTTTAAATATTTTAATCATTCAATATATTTTAAATATTTTAATCATTCAATAAATTAAAATATTTAAATTGTTTTTAGTATTATAAATGAATAATTCATTTATAATGTTATTGTTATATTTTAAATATTTTAATCATTCAATATATTAAAATATTAAAATTATTTTTACCTTCAATTTTGAAAAACTAGAATAAAGCAGTATTATTATTATTTTTTTTATGCACTAAGAGAGAATAAAGCAGTAGTATTATTCTAGTTCCAAAGTTTTATTCAGATTTTATTGTTTAATCACGTGTCTTCTTTTATTAATATTTTATTTTTTTCATACTGTAGGAATTCCTTCTTCACTTGAAAGCTAACGAAGAAGAGAGAAAAAAGTGTAAAGAAAAAGAAAAAATCTCTATATAGATCATTTTAAGAGGGATATTTTAGAAAAATAGATTACTATTATAATATATTTGTTTAAATTTTAAAATGAATGACATATATATATACACGAATTAAAATAAAGTTAAAAATCCCAATTTCTTGTATTTTTTAATACTATAGCAGAATTTCGGATATCTACATGACAAAATTATTAAATGCATAACATGGCCTGCCTGACGTGAATAAAATATAGATCAATTTACTATTTCCTACCAAATGTTCCACAGAAAAGTTTCACAAAGCTATTTCGCAACTCATCTATCAAACTCGAATGTTAGTTTGTTCAAATGTTATAATTGGGGGTTTAATTAATCATCATTTGTCCCCAAGGTTTAAAGATTAGAAAATACCCCTATCAAATTGAACTATGATCAATACTATAAGGGTGTCAATGTCATTTTAAAAACTTATTAGAGAAAATAGATATTATCTCTATCTTGTTTTGGAAATTACTGTATTCACCCTCATCTATTTTTGAATAGCTCAATGATTTATAATATAATATTTATACCAATATTTTTTAGTATTTTGTTCAGTTATTTGAGAGGGTAAATGTAATTTTTGAAATTATTGAGGGACATTGAATAGGTTAAACTTTTTCAAATTTCTAAAATTCTCCTAAAAATTATTATTAACAGTCCCAAAAATTTTATAAAATTATAATTATCTTCCAAATATACAATTATATATCAGTGACACTTCTATATATTCTTATGCTAGGACATTATTTTTATTATTTTAATCAAAATTAAAATAAATTAAAGTACAAAAAATATTCAATAATATTTTGAAAGCAAAGTGTTATGTAGTTTGGGGGCTTTTTTGTCTTTCAAACAATTTTATAAAAATTTTAAATGATTTAATTTTTTAACAAATATAACAGGAGCATTACTCTATATACATAGTTTTGAGTATATAATTTATTATATAAATGATATATTATCATGTATTTGGATATTCTTTATTTTTAATTCAAAATTAGTAAATCATATGATAATATATTATTTATGTATTCAATTAAGTACATAAAAATATATGTATATAGTTTTATTAATTTAATACATAGGTGGGAAAATGACTTTTTCAAACTTAATGGTGCATTGTGTCCTTAAACCTTGGGTGGAAAATTATAATGTGGCCTTATTTCACACGCATTAGCTCTATAAGTTGAGACACCAGCTGCTCTTCTGATACGCAGCTGTAAATCTTTCTCCTCTGCGCTTCTGTTGCAGCTCTCTTTAATTCGATATGGAGCTCATTTCAACATCATTCAAAATGGAGCTCTGGCATCTTTTCCTGTACTGTTTAGCTCCTGTTTTTATCATTCTTGTTTCTGGTATCTGGTCATTTAATCCCAGATACAAAAACCTGCCACCAGGAAGTTTCGGATGGCCTCTTCTAGGTGAAACCATTGAATTCGTATCAAAGCCAGAGATGTTTGTGCTGGACAGAATGAACAAATACTCTCCAGATATCTTCAAAACCAATATACTTGGGGAGAAAATGGCAGTAATCTGCGGAGCAAATGGCCACAAGTTTCTCTTCACCAATGGACACACAATCTTCACTCCATTTCTGCCCTATTCCATGAGAAAACTGTTCTTCTCTTCAGCCCCTGGTGACTTCAATCTCAAAAAAACTGTGAAGGAAGTAAAAGGAGCTCCAGGGTTCTTGAAACCTGAGGCCCTGGTGAAGTACGTGGGCAAAATGGATTCCATTACTCAGCAACATATGAACACTTTATGGGAAGGAAACGATGAAGTGAAGGCGTTTTCTCTAGCTAAGTCTTTAACTTTAGCTCTTGCCTGTCGTTTTTTCATGGGCGCTGAGGATCCTGAGCGTGTTTCCAGGACGATTTCCAGGTTCGATGCTATAAAAGTGGGTATGCATTCTGTTCCCTGGAATTTTCCTGGGACGAATTTTCATAAAGCTTGCAAAGCCGCAGCTGCAGTTCACCAGGAGTTAATGAGGGTGATTTCTGAGAAGAAATCTGCAATGGCTAGGGGAGAGCCAGTGCGAGATATTGTGTCACATGTGATTCAGGCTTCATATGGCTCAGACGTCGAGATAGCAGAACAACTAATGGGTACACTTGTTGCAGGGTATAGCACTGTGGCTTCCCTCATGACTTTCGTCATGAAATATGTTGCAGAGAGGCCTGACGTATACCAGAAAGTCCTCGCTGGTGATTAAACTACAACTTATTATATAGTTCTTTCTTTGTTTTCTTGAGAAGTCTCATAGGGTTGTGATTAGTAACCCCATAGTCATATCGATGTTATAATTAAACTAGATTCAACAATAATCACGTAGAGGATATAAACTATAGTAGGGTTATAGTAAAACTTGAATGAACCATGTATTTGAATCTGTAGAATCCCTAGAAATTGTTTGTATGTATTGATTGATCTTCCTTCTCCGAAATTTTTAGCGTTTCAAAGATATAAACTAACCAATTTATAGAAGATTATTAAACTATCAAAGGTTCAATAACTAAAAAATGCACACTAAACTGTCTAACGAGATTATAAACTTTGAAATATCTATTGAGCATATCATATTTGATCACTTTAAACTCATTCGTAAATTGTCATTTATCTATTCAATTATCTAATTTTTATGAGTAAGTTCTTCTGGTCCTAACAATAGTTATGTTGAACATGCATATGTTTATTTAAATTAGAGCAACAAGAAGTGGCAGCCTCTAAGAAGCCTGGGGAGCTCTTGAATTGGGATGACATGCAGAAGATGAAATATTCGTGGAATGTAGCACGCGAAGTGCTGAGACTCGCACCAGTCATTCGAGGAACATTTAGAGAGGTTCTCTCAGATTTTACTTACGCTGGTTACACCGTTCCCAAAGGATGGAAGGTATATCCATGCTTACTAATTTTTATATCTTTTTTAAAATAATTCAAAATTTTAATTATAAACTCATCATTTAAGAAAATATCATAAAAGCTTTTGAAAATTCTAAAATTTCTTAAATATAACATTATTACGTAATCACTTCTCCAAAAAAGTGTATCAATTCATATAAATAATATGTATTATATCTTATGATATGTATTGTATGATATATCTACTGTATTATATAATTTTTTATATATCTTAAGATATCTGTCATTTTCCACAATCCATACTAATAATTATATTTACTACTTTATTATTATTCACATACTTCATTGGAATTTAAAAGATCAATGACATCCTAACGATTTCTTTATCCATTAAATTATGTGTACTCAATTTTGAATACCCAATTAGGTACTTAAATATGTCATTATTTGATTGAGTCATTTTGAATTAAAGATAAAATAATATTTAATTATGTAATAACGTAACATCTTGATACCAAACTAAATATTCAAAACTAAGTACGAGTATTTCTCTTCTTTTGTCTTTTGTGAATTTGCTTGTAACATAGAGTATGGCATATGCCATTACAAATTTCCAGCTCCATCCCTGTTCTTGACCTCCATGATTTGATCAGTAAATATGTTTTTGCAGCTGTATTGGACAGTAGATTCAACACACATGAACCCCAAACACTTCCGGAATCCAGAAAAGTTTGACCCATCAAGATATGATGAAGCAAATGACTTACCTTCCTACGCCTTTACTCCATTCGGAGTTGGCCTCCGTTCGTGTCCGGCCAAGGAGTATTCCCGATTGGCTGTCCTGGCATTTGTTCACAATTTGGTGAAGAAATTTAGATGGGAGATGGTGATTCCAGATGAAAAAATCATAGGGGGCTTGATGCCCTCTCCGGAACAGGGCCTTCTTATTCGTCTTTATCATCATTAAATTTATACTAATAATGGTATATATATATAATTTTGAGTACCTAAAAAAATATTCAAATTATGTGTTATCACATGATTGAGTATTATTTTATTTTTAGTTTAAAATCACTTAATCATCCGATGACACTTTATTTGAATAAGTTATTAAATATTCAAAACTGGGTACATATAATTTTATTAAAATCATATTACATATAAAAGTTTGCACTATTGGACTGGCTATATATGTCAGTAATCTAGTAATGTTATTAGACGTTGGTTGAGGACTAAATGCTGCTTTCAATATAATGCCAAATAATTAATCTTGTAATTGATATTAAAACTATCCGGACTATAAAAAATATTAATCTATGTAATAATATGAGAACGTTACTATATAATTATTAAGTATTATTTTATCTCTAATTCAAAATATAGTAATTGAATTGTGTATTATATTGTATATTGAAAGCATAATTTTTCTTATCTTATATCGCATATCGTTTCACAAGATACAACTTTTTAAAAATATTAATAATAAAATAATAAAAATTATAATTATCCATCAACATCATAAAAAATATTACAAACATCTTTTAAAATTCTAAAATTTCCCAGATACAATCTGACCACAACATCACTTCTTAAAAGATATATCGATTTGTATTGATATTATGTTTAGTATTATAGAATAAATATCATATCGTACGATATACCCACTATATCGATAATGTTTAATACATCTTATGATACGTATCATTTTTCATCTGTATTATATCATTAGAAACATTTTGTGTATTATAAGATACTGATACCCATGATAATTCCCACCCTACAATTTTGAAAAAGTCATGTTCCCATCCCCATGTTTATTATAGAACTTGTAAGAATTTCAATATAGTTCTTAGATACATTAACATTAAATTTTTTTTTAACTACAGTTTTCTATTTCCACCTGCTCCCTTTGACATGTCAAAATGTTTTAACTACAGAGTTCCCTGCAAAACCAAGTATGAGAGTAAATATATGAAATTGTAATATTGTAACCTGAACATTCAAGGACAAGAACAAAAATTCTCTGGTGACTACTTGTAACATCCGAATTCAGGTGTGTCAGTAAACTCCACTTCCAAAATTACCCCTAGAGTTGATTTTATAATTTGTTGTGTAAAGAAATTGCAAAAGAATTATAGAAAACTACTAAATGAGCAATATTTTTCAAAGGGGGTAAAATGGTCATTTTATAAAGATTCAAGGGATAAAGTGGGAATTAAAATTGAAGGGCACACTTGAAATTATATGGTGGTGCTAAGGGTTTTTGGTAATTGGCTAAGGATAAAATAGTAATTTATGGAAAAGATTAAGGGTAAAATGGTCCAATAGGCTTATAAATTTATTTCTATTCATTTTCTCTTCCATTTTGCCGAGAAACTCCATGAAATTAAGCTAAAGCTTTCCCTTAACCAAAATTCGTCCAAAAACCTAGCTAAACCACCTGATTTCCAGAGGCCCCAGTTATAAAAAGTGTAGATCTGTCAATTCTGATCAATTCTAAGGTAAGAAATTTAATTTTTAAGATATGTGAAATTTGGGAGTTTGATGGATGATCATATTTTTGGTTGATTAAGGTTGCCAGAAAGAAGAAAAGAAGGTGAATAAGCTTAAATCACCTATTTGGCAAAGAAAAGGTAAGAATTTCATACTTTACATACTTGAAGTAAATTTGAGTTAGGTTATTTAAATAACCTTTACTTATATCAGTATGTAAGGTATTAGAATTAAGGTGATTTATGCTTAAAAGGATAAAGAAATTCATTAGGATTCATGATGTAATTTTTGGCCATAAGGGTAAAAAGGTAATTTTGGCCATAAGGGTAAAAATGTCATTTTATGTGATATAGGTTAATTTTGCTTAATTATGTGCATAAAATGTGTGAAATAACCCTTATATTAAGCCTATATTGTATAATTGAAATTAAATTGAGATATGATATTTATATATATAAATGCATGAGAAAATAATATGATGTTTGAGAAGGAATGAAAAGAATAAGGGAAAATAACAAATGTGCATATTTCATATTATGGTTATATATGCATACATGAGGAATCATAACATATGCATGATTTAGAAAAAAAATAAAGAAAGAGGAAAAATATTTTCTAAGTCATGCATGCTTTTAGAAAATGAAAAATAAGTATTTTTGGTTTTATAATGACTCATATGATACAGGAAAGCAGAAAACATACTTACAATCCTTACACGCGAGCTGTACTGTGTGGACAGCAAAGAAAATAATCGGTTGTACTATGTGGACAACCAGCTGTACTGTGTGGACAACAAATAAAATAATCGGTTGTACTGTGTGGACAACCAGCTGTACTGTGTGGACAGCAAAGAAAAAAAAATATGCGTGTAAGAGAGAATTATATTTTGTATGGTGACTGCAAGTACTATCATATGTAGTCTAAATCGATCAATGAGAATGAGAGAGAAACAAATTAGTAAATATTTTATGAAAGTCATTTGCATTAGAATTATGCATACAAGCCTGTGTGGCTGATAAAGAGTTGAGAAAGATGTACGATCAGAAAATAAAAATGTCATGACACTCATACATGCATAAATCATAATGAGTGAATCATATCTGTATAGTAAGGAAATGAATAAATGTGTGAAAGAAAAGAATTATGATATGTGTTAAATGCGTGTTCTGTGTCAATTATTTTGTTGTAAATAGTTCAAACACGCTGAGTATGGAAAAAATTATAAAAGATTAATACTAGTACGAAATACTTTAAGTGTTTAGTATGATTTTCTTATTGAGCCATAGTCGCTCACTCCGTTTAATTTAATATTTTACAGGTAAAGAAATGCAGCAAAGGTTCCCGGGGAGCACTAATGAGACATGAGGCTAAGGGAGGAAGACACCGTATTTTTGTTGACTTAAATGTTATGATGTATATGTAATATATATATATATATATATATATGACTAGTTTGAAAAATTAGTTATAAAGTTTCTGTGGGTGATATTTTTTATGATAGTTATTATTATGTACTTATTTTATTTATTATGATTATGTGATGAAAATCCAGTCGATTGGTAGGACTGGTTTGTGTGAATTACAAATTGGGAGTGTTACAGGGCATAATGAAAAAGAGAAAAATATTCCCCGGGCCCTCTAAAATAGGGGAACTCATACCGTTTTTCTGTAACACACCCAATGGTTAGGAGAGGTTACACTACTAGAGTTGGATTTGAATCAAACTAATTTAGTTTTGAAAGTTGGCTTAGCTCCATACAACTTGATTCAAAATTTAGTTCAAATTCTAACCGAATTTGAGCCGAAAGAGCCAGCTCATTTTTTAAGCCAAGTTAAACTTTAGTCCAAGGGTGTTCAGCTTGGTTTAGTTTGAATTTGTAACTCAAATCCGTAATTCGAATTTATGACTCGAGTTTAGCTTGAATTTATTGTTCAAATTTGTTGTTTGGATTTGTGGTTCTAATTTGTGACTCATTTACAAAAGACGTTGTTTTGCCTATTATTAAGTAAAACAACATCATTTTGTGAATGAATCGCAAACTCGAATCACCAATCCAAACCATGAATTCGAGCTAAACACAAGTCAAACCAAATTGAACTATTTTTTATTCAAACTGAACTCAAACTATTATTAATTTTGGCTAGATAAACTCAAACTGAACTCGAATCGGACTATTTTTTTATTCAAACTTGAGTCAAAAACTTACATTGTAAAGTCCATTCTCCACTAAATCCACAAAATCTAACTGATTCAGGGGATTGCCTTGAAGATTCATAAAGTTTCGGGGCTGTGGTACCAATCACTTGCGAGCCAACATCTGTGTTAAATTGTGTATCAGAAAAGAAACTGATATCATTAATTGCCCCCTTTTCCGTACAATATAATAAGTTCCACCATTAATATCAAACCATTAACTTATTAGTTGCAATGATCGTAAGGTCAATAATTAGATTCAAAGTTTTACTTGCTTCGTGGAGTCGGTTCAACTCTAAAGGGGCATTTTGGCTCAGATAAGGGTTCCCAATTGACCCAAAGTAAAAAAGTTCCACCGATATCATGGTCATCAGCCTCATACACTACGCTATCAACTTTAATTTCTTCACCACCATAATTGATTGCAGAACTTGAATTTGCAATTGAAAATATGCAATATGCTATCAAAGAATTTACAAAGCCACAACAACAGTACTGAGAGAAAGGGAAATTGGTAGTACACTAATAATGAGAAAATAATTATGCGACAGAAAGAAACTTACAGCAGAGAGTACTCTTATTGCTGGGGAAGTTTCTCAGCGAAGATTTCAATCCAGGGAGAATACTAATAAGCAGTGAGAAGCATGATTGTTAAAAACAAAAAGCGATTGAAGACGATGTGGGGTCCTATTGCCTAGGCAAACAAAAGCAAGGCGAAGGCACCCCTTTGGACCAAAGGCGATGAAAAATAATAATAATAAAAAGTTCTCTTTAATAAAAAGTTGGTGGGTGGCTGCACTTAATGCAAGGCGAAGGCACCCCTTTGGACCAAAGGCGATAAAAATAATAATAATAAAAAAAAGTGGGTTGGTGGCTGCATTTAATAAAAAGTTCTCTTTAAGTGAAAGAGCAGAAGTACTGATAATAAAAAGTTGGTGGATGGCTGCATTTAATGCAATAGGTGTAAAACTTTAATAAATAAAAGGCCAAAGGAGTATTTCTCTCCAAAAAGTATATTAATTTTTTAAATTTCTTTCCGTTAATTTTAAAAATCCTATTTATTTACTCATAATCAATTAAAATTAATGAAACTCTAACTCTTAAAAATTTAATCTTATTTTCTATTCTAAAAATATAAAAACTAACATTTTATCTCCTAAGTCAAGTTTCAAAAAATCACATTCTCACATAGAGTTTAGTTTCAAAATCTCGTCACTTTCTCTGATGTTATCACTGACCGTTTCTCCCTCCCAATAGCTTTCCTTCCTCTGATAGCCTACCTCAACTCCACCCCAAGCCCTACGATGTCGAGAGACATTGTCTAGGAATGGAAATTGTCTTCCCAGATGAAGACAAGATGATGTTAGAGAAAGTGACGGGATTTTGAAACTAAACTCTAGGAGGGCAATGTGATTTTTTCAAACTTGGTTTAGGGGAGAAAAGTTAGTTTTTTAAATTTAGGGAGGAAATGAAATTATATTTAAGTTTATTTCTAATATTAAATATAAAATAATGATTTTACCTTTAAAATTAAAAGATTAAAATGGTTATGAATAGGTAAATAATATTTTTAAAATTAACAGAAAAAACTTTAAGAAACCAGCATATTTTGGATGGGAAATAGTCCTTTGGCCTAAATAAAAATTTATAAATTAAATATTATTATTTGATTGTATCTCTCTAGTGACCTCTAGGATAATCTCAGAACTCGTTAGTAGTCTTTTCAGTACTCTTAAATCTCTTCCACAACATCTTTGACAACCTCTTCAACTACTATAGAATTTCTTGTCTACCTCTATAATAATCTTGAAACTCGCAAATAATCCTCAAAATTCCCTCATTCATCACCGAAGTTATGTGTGAAAATAAAACACACTTTTCTGACACACACAACTTTTCAAAGGTGCTGAAAATGTGCTAAAGGCAACCGACTTTGGACTACTCAAGCTGATGGCCACATCACCTTGAGTTATGCTGAGAACATTACCTGTTATCTTTGTTAAAGAGCAACATATACATGAAATTAATTGTTGGCAGCTAGACTCCTGTTCAATTCAATGCAAAGATCATTATTCTTCAAAGTTTGAAGTGCTTGCTGGGGATGTATTAAATTAAATCATAACTCTGAGAAATAATTAACCTCATTTCTAAAGCATTTGAAATGAGTTGTGCCTATATGGTAACTGTTGTTTCGATGCTGAGAATTCATGAGCATCAAGAGAATTGGTTGTGTACTGGTAAGTATTTCTGATGCTTGTCACATGATCAGAGAAAACTAAGTCAATAAAGTGATCAGTGTTGGCGACCCAGATGACTGTTCAATATGTTCTCTAACAGTCATTTGATTTTCTATTGAATAAGCAGGTTGTCATAAATTTTATTATTGATTTTTTCATACAATCACTTTATGTTTCTAAGGACTAAATACAGAACAAGGAAAGTGGCTGGTTTAGTTTTACTACAATTACTTGAAATGCGGTTGGATAACATCCTTTTTCGATTGGGTATAGCTTCGACTATTCCTCCAACCTGCTAATTAGTTAACCATAGACATATTTTATTTAAGGGTTGTATGGTCAATCAAAAAACAATGAATACCAACCGATCAGACCTTTCTTAGAGCTAGATTCTTAATTCCTAATTTTGTTGTGATATAGACAGAGAGCTTTCCCCTTTTTTCATTCTGACTTTTTGGTCTAAAGAATGTTAGTTTTAAGAATAATTGATTGCTCATTCCCTGATTGTTACTTTTAAGAATGAAATATTGCCGTTCTCCAACCCTTAACTGCCCAACCTAAGAGTGGACAGCTAATACCAAAGACATTCTTAGGTGACATCATAGTTCCTACAAGGTTCTTGTGAACTCCACAATGAAGATGGAAAAAGAAATTATTATGGTTCAAGCGACATACAACTATCGCATTGTAGTCACCCCTGAGGGAAAAGGTGCTGATAGATAATTGTAAGATAAATCCCTGCACAAAATAGAATCCTAAGCACCAGATGAGTAGGAAACAGAAGGAACTATTCAGTCAAGACTTTCAGTTGCTTTCATCAATTACTTTAACACAAGAGAGAGGTCAAAATTATAGGATAGATTTTTTAAAACTTAAAAGCGGTGGCCTAATTCCAAGATACTTTTTTGTAGCAGTAGTGCCTTTTTCATTCTTCTTCAATTTGTATGAAAAAAAAAATTATGTTCTTTTTCATTTTAATCAATTCATGAAGCAGACCTCTTCTACATTGGAGCCTTCAAAACCTTCAAGGCAGATAACTGAAGATAATGCTTACATGTTTTGAAGATATACAACTTCTACTGAGAAAGGGTTCCTGACAGACAATTGTTTCCAAGAACCTGGCCATTGAAACAACACCAAAAAAAAAAAAATGTATGCTATATGGAAGAATAAGGATAAGATAAAATCTAAAATTTAAAAAAAAGAACTAACTTGAATGAAAAAGGCAAAACTTTAATATATGAAGGCAAGATTCAATAACTTTACCAGTAAGAGAATCAATACTGAACAACCCACTTGGGATTAACCAATTAAGTTGCTGGACTTTCAGTCCCTACAGATTACATTACATTGACGAATTGTGTGACAAGAAATAAATTACGTCAAAAAGCTTGGCCCATTCATGGAATGTACTATTCCTATTTTATAAATCAGATTAACAGAAACCTATATTTTGTCACTGTTATGCGATATCTTAAAATTGGTATATATGTTTCTTAGCTGCAACAGGAACAAAACCCACACTCCTGCAACACCTATATTTTTTAATGCTGAAGTGAAATGCAAATTCATTGATTTTCAAATCAAATTTGGTTCTAGAGATTTTACAACTTCTATTTTAATATATGTGTGTATGTGTGTGTGTACACTCGCATGTATACATATATATGTGTATATATCTGGCAGTTTTACCATTTGCATTGTCATTGTCTCTTTTTCTCCTGGTGTAAATAATTAGAAGTATCAGTATCAAACAAGAACTTCCGAGAGTTACTGCAATACCAACAATTAATAGAGTTTGGTTCTTCTTTCATCCAATACAAACAGTTGGAATGAAATCTGAGTATGAAATTGAGTTATATGTTGTTGCAAAACCTGGAAACAATTAGCTGGACCAAAAGATTAAACATTTTCAGATGAAAAGAGGATGTAAAGCAGATTTCCAAGATTGTTTTTTCAGGATAAAACAGAGAGCTAAAAAATGAGAAACAGAGATATGTTTTCATTCCCAAAATAAAGTCATTTTACACATCAAAGTACAAGTTCACATGCCAAGAAGTAAGGCAAACCATACTTGTATCAGCAAAAGTTCCATAAAATATGGATCATCATCCATTTTAAACAAAACATAAGCTAACAAAATGATTATGCTGACTTGGATTATATTAAAAGACACAAATAACCTCAAGTCACTAACACTCCTCCTTCCAGATTTTTTCGACAACTCCAAGTCTCAATCTTAAAGATTCAAATTGAGGTTTAGCAACTACCTTTGTCATGATGTCAGCCAATTGATCTTTAGAGCTACAGTGCACTAAACTGATTTCTCCCATCTTCTCTGCTTCACAGATGGCATGAAACTTCACATTGATGTGTTTAGTTCTTCCATGATGAACAGAATTTTTAGTGATGGCAATTGCAGCCTTGTTATCTACAAAAATATTCACACTTTCAGGTTCAACTTGATTTAAATCAGATAGGAGTTTTCGCAGCCATATGGCTTAGTTTGCTGCACTTGCAGCAACAATATATCTTGCCTCAACAGAAGATTGTGCAACCACCTCTTATTTCCTTGAGTTCCAACTGAACATTGCACTACCAAGAGAGAAACAATACCCTGATGTGCTTTTAAAATCATCTAAGTTGCCTGCCCAATCACTATCTAAGTAACCGATTAGTTTGCCACTATTCTGTTTTGAAAACCATAACCCATACTCCATAGTTCCTTTTATGTACCTAAGTATTCTTTTAGCAGCACACAAATGATTTTTGTTTGGTGATTGCATAAACCTAGATAGGAGAGAAGTTGGAAACATGATATCGGGTTTGCTTGAAGATAAATACAACAGACTACCAATAAGGCTTCTTTATTGAGAAGCTTCTACTTTTTCTTTAACATCATTCCTCCTAAGCTTACAGTTCATAACCAAAGGAGTGGATACTGATTTGCAATTTTCCATTTGAAACTTTTTCGATAAATCCATAGCATATTTCTTTTGAGAGATGAATATGCCACTGGAAGTTTGATCTATTTCCAAACCAAGAAAATATTTCATTTCCCCTAAATCTGACATATCAAACTCTCTTTGCATATTTTCTTTTAATTCAACAATTGACTTTGCATCTCCTCCTATCACCAAAAGGTCATCCACATACAAGGAAACAACAAGAGTTGAATCATTTTTACCTTCTTTTACATAAAGGGTGCACTCATTTTGGCTGCAAGAGAAGTTTTGATTCAGCAAGTAGGAGTGAATCCTGTTGTACCATGCCTTTGGTGCCTGTTTTAGGCCATACAGAGCCTTATGAAGTTTATACACTTTCTCTTCTTCTCCTGGTACCATGAAGCAAGGTTTTTAAAATCGGACAGAGATAAAAACCATTTTAAGTACTAATTTAGGTTAGACCAGTTGGACCATTTAGACCAATCGGTTGGATCAGAATTATAATTTTACTAAAAACCTAAAAATATTATATCTAATTATTAATTACATGTTTTTACACAGTAAATTTTATATTGTACATATTTTTCAGTTTTCATAATTAACAAAATATATGCATTATTAAACATAAATTTAATAAGTAATAACAACTAACTTTGCATCAAAACAAAACATACACATTAAACAAATCCAATTCTACAAACACATACACTATTAATTATTGAACACTCAAACAAATTAAAAATCTAATATATGCATTAAATAAAATATAAAATTAACCAATCAACATACTTCCACTTTGATAAACAGTATAAAGAAATAGAAGGAGCTATGAAAGATTGGCTTTGATAAAGATGAGAAATATAAAGAAGGTATATATAGGCAAGACGGTCACAAAGGGATATGTTAATATGTCTTTAGTTGTTCTCCATCAAAGGGTAACTTCCTAAGAAATGTCCATTACAATAAGCCTCTCGCTCTAGCAGCTCGCTTGTTTCTCAAGTACATGTTTCCACTTCCCCATCTCCACCTATACCTACTACTAGAACGCCCATTAATTAATGGTTTTCAAATACCAATTCGTTTGACTGAACCATGGTTCCTCTGTGGTTTCAACTTTCAAGCTTGCAGTTGCATCATGAGAGTCAGTCAATCACAAAACTAAATCAATGTTGTCGGCGGCAACGCAGAAGATCTCACCACTATGTAGAAAAACTAGAGTAAAGATGTCAGCGGTAACCCACAACTGGAGCAACGAAGTTGACGGAAATGTAGGACTGAAGCTGGAGAAAATTTTATATTGAGATTTTCTACAATTGTGAACCGGATTGATCGTGAACCGCCGATTCAACCGCGGTTCAATCTGAAAATTTAAAATGGATGGTTTTTTCCTGTTAAAAAATCGCTACAATAATCGATTCTCAGTCCATCCGGTTGAACCGACCGGTCCGGTCTGACTTTTCAAACCTTACCTTGAAGCCTTTAGGTTGTTATACATAAATGTCTTCTTCTAGTATGCCATTTAAAAAAGCAGACTTGATGTCAAAATGGTACACTTTACAGCGTGATTTTGTAGCCAAAGCAAATAAAAATCTGATTGTGTCATATCTAGCTACTAGAGCAAATGTATTTGTAAAGTCTATCCCATGTTGCTGCAAGTAACCTTTAACTACTAATCTAGCTTTGAGTTTATTTACAAAACCATTAGGATTGAATTTGGTTATGTAAATCCACTTGACACCTATAATCTTTTGATCTTCAGGTCTTTCAACCAAACTCTATGTGGAATTTTTATTAATCATATCAATTTCATTCTCCATGGCTTTGTTCCACCCTTCATAATTTGTAGCTTCCTCATAGGACTTTGGTTCAACATGAACAACATTACACCTATTATAGATGTCTTCAAGTGATCTAATTTTAGTTACAGGGACAACCTCTTCATCACTGGAATGAGAATAATTTTCTAACAAAACATTGATTCTGTGATCAAGATTTGAACCAAGGTTGCCTTCTTTTTTCTCCTCCCAATTCCAACTTTTTTGTTCATTAACCTTGACATTTCTACTGATAATAATCTCCTTGGTTTTAAGGTTATAAATTCTATACCCCTTTGATACACTGCTATAGCTTACAAATATTCCATATTCTGACCTCTTATCCAACTTAATTCTTCTCTCATTAGGCACATAGACATAACACAAACTCCCAAACACTTTCAAATGATCTACTGAAGGCTTAAAGCCATGCCAAGCTTCATAGGGAGTCCCATAATTTAAGGTTTTGGTAGGCAGCTAATTAAGCAAATACACTGTTGTATTGGCTGCCTCAGCCTAGAAAACTTTGGGTAAATTTTTTTCAAACATTAAACATTTGGACATCTCCATTATAGACCTGTTTTTCCTTTCACTAACTCCATTTTGCTGTGGAGTATATAGTGTGGTCAGTTGGTGTATAATCCCTTCAGCATTACAGAATGCAATAAATTCCTTTGAAGTGTATTCAGATCCATTATCTGATCCGATCACTTTAAGCTTACACCCTGATTGCTTCTCTATTTCAGCTTTAAATTTTTTGAATATGTCTAACACTTCTGACTTTTGCTTGAGGAAGTAAATCTAGCAAAGTCTAGAGTAGTCATCTATAAAAAGCAAAAAGAATTTACTTCCATTCAAGGATGAGACACTCATGAGGCCACACAAATCAGTGTGAACCAACTGAAGTTTATCCCTAACTCTTGATTTGCTAATAGGAAATGAAAGTTTGGTCTGTTTTCCTAGTTGGCACACCTTGCACACTGTATCATGATCACTTATAGTAGGCAAATTCATCACTAAACTCTTAGTATGCATTTGCTTCATTGTTGAATAATTAAAGTGACCAAACCTTTTATGCCACAAATTAGAGCTTAGTTCAACATGTTGATATGCATTGACACAAGTTTGCTTCCAATCTATGGCAAAATTCTTGTCTTTCATGTCAACAGTAATTAATTCATAGCCTAATGGATCAAAAATAATGTAAGACCTATTTTCAAAATGTAAAGTATAACCATTTTCCAACATTTGTCCCACACTTAGCAAATTATGATTAATTTTAGGAACTAAAAGAACATCTTTTATGACTTTAGTACCTGATGGGGTTTCTATGCATACAACTCCTTTTCCCTTGACATCCAAGAGTTCACCATTGCCAATCTTCACCTTGGAGAGGTAAGTTTCATCCATGTTTCTAAGAAGTTTAGTTTCATATGTCATGTGATTGGAGCATCCACTATCTATCAACCAAGTGGTATGCATTCTGTCAGTTGCAAGACAAGTTGCAACAAATAAATTTTCACTTGGTTCTTCTTGTTTCTCAGCTTGTTAAACATGCTGAGCTTGCTAAACTTGATGAGTTGGATTTCCTCTTTTGTTCTTGCATACTTTATCTATATAGCCTAACTGGTTACAGATTCTACACCTTACATTGGGTCTGAACCAGCAATGATTTTGTGAATGGCCTTTCTTTTTGTAGTATGGACATAGAGGATATCTATTCTTCTTCTCACTATTTCTCTATCCTTCACTCCCTTGTTTCCATTTTTCTCTCTTTTCCACATGATTTTTCTTGGCAAAGTTATTGCCAGGTTGCTTCTCATTAAGCTTCACATTAAAAGCTCCTTCAGTTGCATCTTTATGCCTCAATGCTCTCCTTTGATCTTTAGCTTTTAAAGCATTTACTACTTTTAAAAGAGTCAATTCTGAAAAGTCTTTTGAATCCTCTAATGAGGATATCTTTGCCTCATACCTTTCAAGAATGCTTACAAGGATTTTCTCTACTATCCTCATGTCTGATAATTTTTTACCCATCAGCCTAATCTGATTCACTACCTTCATGATTCGGTCAGTGTATTCAGTAATGGTTTTTGCTTCTTTCATCTTTAAGACTTCAAATTCTCTCCTTAAGTTTAGAGTAAGCATTTGCCTGGATCTTTCATTGCCTTGGGAATCTTCTTTAAGTCTGTCCCAAGCTTCTTTAGCTGTTTCACAAGTTGCAATTTTGGTGAAAACAACATCAGTTACTCCTTGGTGGATGATAGATAGGGCTCTTGGACCTTTGGTAACTTCTTTTTCATGCATCCTTATTTGATTCAAAGTAGGATTGGGCCCTAATGGAGGTGGTGTTTTCTCCTCCTCAACATACTACCAGAGACCTACACCCCTTAAGAAAGCTTTCATTTTAACTATCCAAATGTGATAATTTTCACCATTATAAACATGAGGTGATAAAGAAGATGAGGAAGAAGTCATTTACTTAACTAAAGAAAGCCTTTTTTATTTTTGCTGATAAGTTTTGATTTAAAATAACATAGCTCTACTAAGATCATAAAAGCTCTGATACCATGTTGCAAAACCTAGAAACAATTAGCTAGACTAAAAGATTAAACATTTTCGGATGAAAAAAAGATGTAAAGCAGATTTCCAAGATTGTTTTTTCAGGATAAAACAGAGAGCTAAAAAATAAGAAACTGAGATATGTTTTCATTCCCAAAATAAAGTCATTTTATACATCAAAGTACAAGTTCACATGCCAAGAAGTAAGACAAACCATACCTGTATCAGCAAAAGTTCCATAAAATATGGATCATCATCCATTTTAAACAAAACATAAGCTAACAAAATGATTATACTAACTTGGATTATATTAAAAGACACAAATAACCTCAAGTCACTAACATATGTATATCAACAAACATATTAACACATTTAATGGAAAGCTTATAAGATTAAAAGTAATCATATAGGGTACTTGAAATGGCACTGAGAGCTGAAATTAAATTTCTTAATAATTGCTTTTCTAACCCCTACTAACTTCCTTTGATATGTCAAAATCTCTTATTTGAGAGTTCCTTCCAGGATCACTATAAGAGTAAATCGATGGAATTGAAAGAGTAGAATCTATGTATACTAAGGACAAGAACCAAATATCTACAATAAATGTATACCTGAATATAGATATTAAAAACACTTCTTCCAAGACTTGTCCATGGTTTTTAGCCTTGATCACCTAAAACTGTGGCAGCAAAAGGCAATTTTACATTGTAAGGTCCATTCTAAAGGCTTACCATAGTATATTAGTGATCCTGGAGATTCTGTCGAGTTTAATAAAAGCTTCGGTGCAGTGCCAGTCACTTGCAAACTAGTATTTGAACTTGAGTTGAATTGCCCACCAAAGAACATAAATTTCATCTCTAATTGCCCATTTTCTAAATCAGCTTCATACATTTATCTTATAAACTTCATAGATTTATCAGACATAAAGATTGAAAGGAGCTGTCATTTAGAAAGCATGGTTTCCCATTTGTGCTCATTATTATTATTATTTTATAGAATAGTGTAGGTGAAACAGAATTTCAAAATTGTATTAAACCCTCTAACACAAGCTAGCCTCACTTCTTCTTCCTCTTTGCTCTGACATTCAAGGCAAGTTCCTCACGTGTAAAACATCACAGTTCAATTTAGTTCCTTTATTCCTACAGAAGCGTAAGAATCAATACAATTTATAAGGCCACAGTTGCATATATATTAGCAAAATAATACACAGATAAGGAAAATTGGCAGTACCCAATTCTAGAAAAAGAATTAAACGTTAGAAATAAAGTAGCTTACAAGACAAAACATTCTTATTGAAAACTCACACATTTGATTCAAGTTTCACCTGCATACAATAAAACAATTAAGTAAACGAAAAGGAGAAACAAAGGATAGGTTTAATTTTGCAGCAAATAACATGTATCAACTAACTGATGGAGAAGAGGAGAGATTGATTAGTTATACCTAATTTTCAGTCGACTTAATGATCTTTCCGTGGAGCTTAATCTTAGGAATATGACCAGTCTTCACCTGTTTCTTGATTTCTTCTTTCTGTCAGTTCAGGGAAGTCTTGCAGTTTTAGTTCTCTCAAAGTGTTTATAGAACACTGAAGCAGCCATTGCGGAAATTCCACCAATTGTGGTAAATCATGAATACAAAACCATCGAAAGGGAGTCCCTGTGCTCAAATCAAGATTAAACCAGTCACAATTTACCAATCGAAGATATTAATATGAGCTTAGGCTTCTTACACCATGTGGTAATGGTATAAGACTTGGACAATCAAAAATCCATAGTTGTTGAAGAATTCTCAGGCAAAACTGTAAGATTTATTATGCACGAACAAACATAAAATCATGTAATTATAATTTAGAGGATCAACACATAGATTATAAAATACTGAATTAAGTTTTAGGGTTTTAGGAATACTTGGATCACCATGCAAATTGAATTCATACAACTACTTAAATTATCTATCGAGATCACATCTCGATGCAACTTAGTCTTTTATTCCGAAAACATCTTTGAATGACAGCTTTGTATAGTAAACCATATTGCAATCATACTGTATTGGGTTTTGGAGCAAAGACGTAACTAATTTATAGTAGGTTAATTAACTGCCCCATCAAGGTCCAATAAACCTTAAGGCCTACATTTTTGTTGCTTACCCAAATCACAACTTTTAAGTGTATTGAGTTTATTCTTATTGATCACTCAAGCCCATCTATAAATTGATATTGGAATATTCAATCACCTTGCTCGAGACTCGTGAAATATACACATACAACTATCATACTTAAGAAAACTTTATCTTGAGACACATATTGTACCTTAATATGTATATGCGTATACATCTATAGATAAACAAGTACGTCAGTATGATCATGATCAAAATATAAATATATATGTCAATAAAAATGATAATAATAAAACCTCTTACTGACCCTAAATATCAAAAAACTCTAAGTACCCTCATGTTTTCAACATGACTTTATGGGCTACAAGTTTTATTCATTTGGTTAAGGGCTTAACTTTTATTAATTTTGTATTTTGTACTTTAGCCTAATGTCTCATTTCTTTATAAGGTTCCTAACTGTAATATATTTTAGACCAAAAGACTTATTCCTACCCAAGGTTTATTGAAAACCAAACTGGTACTTACTAACTTTAAAAAACCTAAACATCCACCCATGAGTAATTTTCTGTCAAAAACCTTAGTTAAAGTTAAGGGGTAAAATCATTATTTAACAAAAAAATTTAAAAAGACTAAACCTTTATAACATTTTCCCCCCTCAATTTTAAAATCTCACAATTTTCCCCCAAAATTTCCTTCAAATTTTAAAATCTCATAATTTTCCCCTGGTTTTTTCTCTTTCAGCAACTCATTCTTTTCGGTCGTTGGCCAACCTTCCCTTTTTCCTCTCCCTCACCAATCAGCTCTCTTAGCATTAATTTATCCTTCGTTTCCTTCTTAGATGAGGATGAAGACATCTTTTTTGTCTCAGATAAAGACAAAGAGTCTTCATCTAAGATGAGACAAAGGTCAATGGTAGGAGGTGACTAGTCGAGGGAGAAGAAGAGGGGAAAGTCAACCGATGGCCTAGAAAAAAAGGTCATTGGAGAAGAAAAAAGCTAAGGGGAAAATAACCACTTTTCAAACTTTGAAAAAAATTATTGGGGGGAAATTGTGAGATTTTCGAATTAAGGAGGGAAATTATTATAAATGTTTTTTTGTTAAATAACTATTTTACTCTTAACCATAACTGAGTTTTTTAGCATAAATTTGTTTATGGGTGGATATTTAGGTTTTTAAAAATTAACGGATACCAGTTTGAGTTTTCAATAAACCTTGGGTGGGAATAAGTCCTTTGGCCTATATATTATTTTGTATGTCTTAATTTACTAAAGGTCTTTTATCCAATTGCACTACTAATATGGTAGATAAAATCTACACTAAATAGTTCAACCAAGTAATCCATCAACCACATGCTTGAGAAGTTGCCTCATGGTAAACTACAAATTGAATATCTATGGTTGATGCTATGACTAATGATGACTTAGTGCTTTTCCAAATATGGTCCATTCAGCGAGTATAATACTATATCCAAAAATAAACTTCAGCTTATCTTTACAACCACCAAAATCATAGTGTTTTGCAAGCATCTCATTATCTCTTAAACCACAACCTAATAATCAAAACTTGGATTTAAGAGGTATAAATTGAGAACCTTAAATGCAAAAGTTACTTATGCATTCATCAAGCTTTAAATAGCACCATCATAAGAGACATTTCACAATGATTCCCTTTCAACCTCATTCTTTCCTCAATGTTTGATGTCGAGCTTATCTCATTTCACTATAAGAACATCGTTTGCCCTATAATTCTTCATGTTGAGCTTTTTAAGCACACGTTTCAAGTATGCATTTGAGATAAGCCGCTAAGTCTACGAGTCCTTTACTAATGGATCTCAATATCGAGAAGAAATGATGTATCTTCAAGATCCTTCATATTATAAAGCTTAGATAAAATTGATTTAATCTTATAGAATAAATTCATATCACTACTATCAATATATTGAACCATACCATAAAGACAAATTTGCCCCCACTGATCTTCATATTCTTATATTGGTCTAATTTATTCTTTATAAGGTCATGAGACATGCATTTTATTAAAATTAAAACACCATTGTCAAGAAGTTTATTTCAACCATAGATAGACTTCTTAAGATCACATACTAAAAGCTCATGTAGACTCATTTACTAAGGCTTTCATTCATAAAGACAATTTTGACATTCATGTTTTATAGCTCTAATCTAAATGAGCTTCCAATGTCATAGAGTCTTATACTTTATTGTCAATTATAGACTTTATCTTTTCTCATGACTTTAAAACTACCTTTCAAACTGATAATTCATAAAGTCTTATAAACAATAGTTTGACTAATAACAAAATCATTTTTACTAAGATACACAAAACAATACTTAGTGACAACCAATCATCCATATATAGTAGATTTTTTTCATCAAGGTTTCCACAACTATGTCAATTGCATTTGACTTATCTACTATAAGATTAGTTATCATTCTTTAGTAGGAACATCCTCTGAGGTGATCCTAGATTCCATAAGTCTTTATTTTAGCCACAACACCTTCATACTTTATAAGCATTTTAAGAATTAGAAAAATCTAGGGTTAGTTCTTTGAAAATGGAAAAGTATCACTTTTGAAAGTCTCAAAGCCCAAGACCTTTTTCCATATTGGAGTTAATCACTTTAGTACCTTAATTTGGGGTAATAAATTCCTTTCTTTAAAATGCTCCAAAACTTTGAAGAAATCTTCGGCATAAATTTACTAGGAAATTCATTTAGAACATACTATGTCTTTTTGTCTACTTTACCCCAAAGATACTCAGTCATGATTGCTTCTCATCATGGCTTTAAAATTATGACTAAGTTTTACAGTTGCGTCATTTTGGAATCCCAAAATCTTGGCAAAATATCCATTACGCAAATATTAATAACTTTAATGTTCACATAATTTCCAACCTAAATGTGGACCCCCACTTACCTAGCCTTTATCTATTGACCAATTTCACATCCAAAACCCTTAACCTTATTTGGGCAATCAAAACTAGTACTTCTTATAGTTGTTCTTCTTTTATAATCAGACATCATTTGAATAACCAAGCCTACCATTAAAACTTCTTCACTTTATGCTTCTCTTATTCAAGAACATTTAGGAATTAGATTAATAATATCTTATATCTGATTATAAACCATTACTTACCTTGATTTGACTGAAGTCAAAAGAAGATCTTATGGTGCATTTTAAACTTTAACATATACTCACCAATCTTTGACTCCTTCAAGGCTATCATACCTTATCTAGGTCATATAACTCATTAAACTAATAATTCCAATATTATTTTCAAGTGTTTGGCTAATCTTATTGACAACCTTCTTAACACTTCTAATGAAGTGTTAAGGTAAACTTCTAATGAAGTAATCAACAAAAGATTCTTTATTACAAACAACCTTAATTTGATGGAATTCTTCCACTCAACATAGAAATCTTTTAATTTGAATGAGTTATTATCTTGGCCTTGGGTGGTTTACCAATTTGATGAGCCAAAACTATAACTTTAATTAGTAGTGCAAATTCAATATCTTATCTCTAACTCTTTGAAGTTAGAGTCAGTCAGGACCTCAATTGTAACATTATTATTATTGATCACAATGATGGATTTTATAAAAGATGGGATGCAATAAATAATAATGCCACAATAAATAGCTTAAAACCTTATACACTATTATCCACGAAGGTTATAGTCATATCATCATATAATCACCTTTGGGAAGAGAATATGACATGCAATTAGGGCCCTCAAGTATAAGGTTACTAATAAAAATAACAAACAAGTTTTAGAAAGTCTATCACCTTTGGGTAAATAAACCTTTTAGGTTACTGCTCCCTTTCACACCAATAGAAAAAACATATATCAATTGAAAAATTATAACCATCTTTAAGTGAATTGAAATTTTCATGTCAATGTTATTCCACAATCACCTTATGCAACCATCAATTTTTACACACATAATAACCACCTTTGGACAAGAAATTATATGTATCAAATTGAAGAATGTCTCTTTTACTGAATGTAAAAATATTGCAAGCTTCAATAAATACACCACTTTGGTGATTAAACATTTTAAAAACTTACAATGATTCAACTGAGACTAAATAATAGTACTAAAATTAAGATTTTATGAGATATAACATTGAATTATCTCTGACAATCTTATTTAGGTATTGCAACATATATGTATTAGACGATAATCAAAGTAACTTTGAAACCGTATATGTTGCCTATGGTTAATAAGGGCACAAGTCAACTAAGTAATATAGAAAGATATTGGTCCCACAGGGATTGATTGTTAAGTACTAGTTTGTTTTGTAATTTGAATTAGCTAGATAGACCAAATATTTAATCCAGAAAATTAAAATAAAAGCAATAATTGAATTAAAATCAATGAAAAAATTGATTAAATTAGAAAATTAAAGAACTAATTATCAAGCACACTTGTTTGGGATTTAAGATTTCACTATGAATCATTTGTAATTGCTACCAAATTAGATCTAAAGTAATAAATTAATGAGAACTTGATGGGTAATCATCTTAAATTACTTAATTCTTCTTTTAAAGTTGATTAAGTGTGTAAAGATTAAGAAATTACTTACTTTCATGGTCAAGTATTAATCAAAACCTATTAAAAACCTTTATGATAATCACAAAATCCATAAGGAACCTAAATTTATTTCTAAATAAAAATTTGAAATTTAGAAATTGCATCAACTAATTCATTATCCATCTTTCAATGGTATAAAATCAATCTACAAACAGACTAGATGTTGGGCCCAAAATATCAAGTAAGAAATAAGCTCACAATCACTAAATCAAAGCTTCATCAACAATTACAAAGATTCATAGATCCATCATAAACCCTAGGTAAGAAATTTAGCTACTCATATCCATCACAATAAATCCACAAAAATCAATTATGGAAAGATTCATCATGTTCAAAATATAGAAGAAACAACTATCAAGAAGAAAAAGGTTAGAGAAAACTCTTAGGTCTTTAAGCTTGATAGACCAGATCCTCTTTAACTTGATCCTTAAGCTTAAATCTTGAATCTTCCTCTTAGATCTTGTGGTTTTTCCTTTGAAATTTCCTTTTTTAGGTGCTCCTATTGTCCTTCCCCTGTTCTTACTTGTAAAAAGATGTATTTTTCTTTTTATAGTACCAGCCAACTTAGCCCTAATTTGTTTCTTGCATTTTTTTTAATTTTCGTCATCAATTATGGGCATAATTGAGTCGATTATAGCTATAATTGTTTTCTACATCACTTTTAACAATCCATGCCCTTTTCTCATTTCAATCATTTAATGTTTGTCTCAATCAACCCCAAACCTTACCAAATCACCTAAAAATATTATTCAAAGTGTCAAATAAGATTAAACCTTAAAAAAGAACTAGAATTAAGAAAATTAATCAAAATAAACCAAAATTTGCCTAAAATGAACTAAATAAAAGCTATAAATCTGTGTATAAAATACACATATCAATAAGCCACACCTTATAAGGATTCCTAGTACATTATCATTCCATGACCTTTAAATAAAATAAATGGCATGCTATTAGGACCCTAGACACATGGTTAAAGCCTTATGAGGACCTTCAGAACATATGATTTTCGAAAGAAATATCACATTTAGATAAATAAAACTTTTTAGACCATTTTTCCTCCTCTATCTAATATGAAAGCATATGTCAATTGAATAAACCCAACCATATTTGGGTGTATTGAGTTCTTTATGACTAGTGCATTTCAAAAATTAACTTTATGCATTAAAAACTAAATAATATATTATTACCAAAATGAAAGTTTTGTAAGCCTCAATAATTTACCACTTTGGTGATTAACATCATGAAAACTCACAAAAATATTCCAATAATACTAAATTTTATTACCTTTTATAAGATTTCATGAGACATGATATCTTATTGTCTCTAACAATTTTCCTTAAACTGTTGCATCTAACTAGGTTAACAATAATTTTAACCTAATGTGGTGACTTAATCACACACGAGAGAGTTGATATTATGTTTAAACTTATCACTCCTAAAGAGAAGAGCACTTTATGCCACAATACTTAACATAAAATTCAATTCACCTTCAATTGGAGACCTATAAGTGCCTATATGTCACCCTAAGCCATTCATGTGCTACTATAAGTTCTTTATGCACTTCATGGGTTAATGTTGCCTTTCACATGCTATTAAACATTATCACATGTCGTCAACAAGCTTAATGCACTATCTTAGACTCTTAACTTTTTTGCCTTTGCATACACCTTAGAAAAACATTCACGTCCACTCACGTGCCCTAGGAAATTTTTAAAAACTTTATCACATGTACTCATAAGACATTCACACACAATATGTCCAATTGATCCTTTATGTATGCACACACACCTACTAAGAACTAATTACACATAATTACATGTAGCCATGCAATAAAATTCACTATTTACATGCATTGACATACTTTTAAAAGACCCTACAGGTTACTTCTACACATTATAAGCTTGCACGCACCTTTAAGGACAACCAATACATTGATAGAACCCTTTCATATGCCTCCAAAAGGATACATGTGTTAGAACGTGCCACCAATACCCTAAACATTCTATCATGTGCTTTCAAGAACTTCCATGCATTGGCACGTGCCCTCATAATCTCTTCATGTGCTTGCACACACTTCTATAATTATCTCACTGGCCTTCACAATAATGCACGTGCCCTAACCTATTACCATGTGCCATCATAGGCACCATTCTTTATAGACACACTCACACCTGTGTGACATGATGTTCTCTACTTTTCATATGCGTGTCCACATGCCTCATCTTTTGGGTCAATTTGGCTTAATGCTTTAGGCCAATTTTTGCTTGAAAGATCTCTATGACCCAATTTTACTTTGATCAAGTTGTGCAATATTCGTTTGCGTTGATGGGTCAGTTCATCGAGTATTCCCAACCTGTTATTAACCTATCCTATTGAAACCCTAATTTGACATTCCGACAATGATTCTGCTTGGTTTTAGCAATGATATTTAATCTTGGATAACATAGAAGTTTCAGACCGTGCCTTGTCAACTCCTACAGTGTCAAAGAAAAGCAAAGTAAGGCAACCATACTAGATTGGCAATTGTGAGTTATCTACCAGATCCCATTGTTGATTAGTAGTTTCGATTAAAGGAGAAGTGGTGTGATGACGTGACTCACACTAGAGGAGGTTCAGTTGCCTCTGATTTCACTAAAAATTGTGGTTGAATGGTAGCTCTATAGGACACTTTTTTTTTTTTAATTTTAAACCCTAATTTTGAATTTTAAACTTTAATAGGATTTCAATTAAACCCTGTTGTTGAAAATTTCAAACTGTAATTCCTATAATTTCAACATATTTGATCTTAATTCTAGGGTTTGATTTCTCAATTGAAAACTCTAAGTTAGAAATTAACTTTCAAACCCTAATGGAAATGAACCCTAATTTGAATTTTCAATCAAACCTTAGTTTCAAAAAATTTTATTTCAATTCTGAAATTCTAAAACCCTAATTCAGAATGAACAAAAACTTATTTCAATTCTAAAATTCAAATTTTATAACTTAATGTGTACTGTTTTGATACCACATGTAAAACTTATTATGCACAAACAAACATAAAATCATGCAATTATAATTCATAAGATCAATACATAGATTATAAAACATTAAATTAAACTTTAGGGTTTTAGGAATACCTAGATCGTTATGCAAATTAAATTCATACAGTTACTTAAATTACCTGTCGAGATGACCTCTCGAAACAATTTGGTCTTTTACTCTAAAAACCTCCCTAAACGTCAATTTTGCATAAATAAGCTATATTGCAACCATACTACATTAGGTTTTGGAGCAAAGACATAGTCAATTTATAGTTGATTAATTGACCCCCTATCAAGGTCTAATAATCCTCAAGACCCACACTTTTTATGTCCACCTAGATCATAACTTTTAGGTGTATTAGATTTATCATTATTGATCGCTTAAGCTCATCTATAAACTGGCATTGAACTATTCAATTATCTGGTTTTATTAAATTAAAACCATAATTAATATTAGTCCACATTAGAAAATTTCTAACACGAACAAATATTCTACATTGCTAATAGGTTTAGCTTAAAGGACTATTCTACCACACAGTCTATAGTCATACTTATTCTATTATAATTAATAATTATTCTATAACATGATATGATACATCTAGAAAAATATACATATCTTGAGTGTATCATATGACATAATACATATTTTATGATATAATACTTATTACCGATAGAAATTGATATATCTTTTTAGAGAAGTGATGATATGATAGGGATATATTTTGTAAATTTTAGAATTTAAAGAGGTGTTTATGATATTTTTAAAATGATGATACATCAAATAAATTTTGTTAAAGTTATATCTTGCGAAATAATAGAATACATAGTATACAATGTAAAAAATTAGGTTTTTAATACACAATTCAACTATTATATCTTAACCAAATGAATTTTCATAAATTTCTTATATCTCTCTCTCTTTTTTTTAATAACAAAAACCTATATATTAAAATTATATATCAAGTATTTCCTTAATTTCATTTGTAAGTTTTAATTGTCTTTAAAATTACATTTTGCCCTCTAGTTAGTTTTTTAAATTTTATTTAAAAAGATTAAGTCCAAATGACTATTCCCACCCAGGTTTGATCAAATGACAATTCTATCTTTTAAGTTTTAAAAAGTCAATTTCTCATAAAGCTAATCGTTAATTTTAACAGTTAAAAAATAATTATATCATTTTATTTAAATATTATAATATGGGTATAATTAACTTTTTTTTTGTCTTCAAAGGTTTAAAATATTACAATAAAACCCCTATTAAACTGAACTATGAAAAATATTATGGGAAGTAAATGTTATTTTTAAAACTTACTAGAGGCAATGGATATTTTCCCATATCTTGTTTGGAAAATTGTCATTTTCGCTCATATATTTGAATATAAAAGAATAGATCCAATAATTATGATATGACATTTACACTTTTAATTTAATGCATTTTTGGAAGTTCTTTAGGATGTAACTATCATTTTTAAAACTACTGAATGGTATATTAATATTCTTAAATTTTAAGAAAAAACCCTAAACTATTTTAATTTCCAAAACTCTTGAAAATTTCATTAATGCCCCTAACATTTTCAACAATTATTTTGACCTCAAACATACAATTATACAACATTGGCATCCATATTTATACTTGCTAAATTTTTTTATTATTTTTAATTGAAGTTAATATAAATTAAGGGTGGGAAATAGTCATTTCATCAAACCTTGGGTGGGACATAGTCATTTGGCCAAAAATTAATGCATATAGATGAGATAAAACACAAAAGTGAAGCTAATAATTGAAGTGGGGAATTATGTTTCACCTTTCTAGTTCTATTGATAAATGTCTTATCAATAAAGGTATTTACACTCAATTTTAAGTATGTAATTGAGTATTAAAATAGTGTGTTATCATGTGATTGAGTGATTTTAATTTAAAGATAAAATGACACTCTATTATATAATAACATATTATATAAATATTTAATTATGTACTCAAAACTGGATTTACAATACATAATATTACTTAATGGGTTACATGATAGTTATCCAAGCATGGCTTTAACATTCAAATTGGCCTACCCACAACATTATTAAACCCAACAACAAATCAGGAACAAAATAACACCAATTATGTCATTCAATAAATTGAGTCACTAGAAAAGGAATTTGTTAATCATAATGTCTATCCAATAAAATTAACAATTGGATTGAAATAAAGATTCGATTACAATGCATTTATAGAAGTTATATATGATGTCTTTTTTATACATTATTGTTTGAATGTAATAATTTATTGGCTAAATGACAATTGCCCACCCAAGGTTTGATGAAAAGACGTGCTCACCCTTTAAGTTTGAAGATACAATTTTTTCTCCCATCTCTCAAAATTTGCTGTTAGTCTTAACAATTAAATAGTATTTATGTCATTTTTTAAAATATTATAATAGAAGTGTAATTAACTTAATTGTGTCCTCAAGGTTTAAGATATACAATAAAACCCTTGTCAGATTGAATTGTTAATCATATAATGAGGTGTAAATGTCATTGATTAAAACTTATTAGGGCAAATGAGTATTTCCTCTATCTTGTTTCAAAAATTATTATATTCATCCTCAAATATTTTAAAAATATATTTTTTTCCAAATAATTTGTAACATAATATTTACACTCTAATTTTTCTGCATTCTATTCAATTCAATGTGATTGTAACTGTTATTTTTAAAACTATTGAGAGACATAATATAATTTTAAAATTTTGAAAACACCTCCAAACTTTGTCTTAATTTCCAAAACCTCAAAAAGAAAATATTAACACCCTTATATAATATTTTTAAAAATTATAATTTACCTAAATATACGATTATACATCATATACACTCTTATCAATACTTTCACTTATAATTTTTTTTATTATTTTTAATTGAAATTAATATAAATTAGGCGTATAAAAAACATATAATATAATTTTAGGGGCAAACTATAATTAGTTTGATATTTTTGCTTTTTAATAAATTATATATGTGATAATTTTTTCAAATTTAAAAGGTAAAAATGATCATTTCATCAAACGGTAAGTGGGAAAATTGTCATTTGGCCTTAAAATTAATAGAGATGGTCTATCTAAAGGAAATTCAATTCCTGTAATAATCAGTTAATTTTTTTTATTTATTATGTAAATTCATTGTTTATCATCATTGATATTATCAATCTATAATAAAAATTTATTGTTGACATAAAATCAATAATTTACGTGAGGAATGTATGGCCAAATGACTATGCACCACCCAAGGTTTGATGGAACGGCCATTCTCACTCTTTAAGTTTAAAAAAAAATCAAATTCACATATGTTATCTACCCTTATTAGTTAATATATTTGGTTTTCTTAAAAAATAACTATTTACCCTTTTATGGAAATTAAAAAATTGTCATTGATATTTAATAGAAATGTCAAATTACCAGTAAAATTTTGTCAAATTACAAATTTATCACTTAAACTCTCAAAAATATCAAAATTCTAGCTAATTTTAAATTTAGTATTTTGGTCAATTCTTTAGGGATGCAATCCTTTTTAAAACTATTGAGGGACATATTGAAATTTAAAAGCATCCCTAACTTTTTTTAAATTTCCAAAAACCTCAACACCAATACCTCTAACATATTAAAAAATTATAATTCACCCCAAATTTTTAAAAAGTGAAAATTGAAAAATTAAGGGGCAAAAGAAAAATAATAAATAATAAATAAAGAATAAGAGAAAATAACAAATATATACATAATAATCTTCTTGCCCTTTCACTTAATGAAATTCATTAATGTAAGTAGATAATAGATAAAAATATGATTTTTTAAAACTTAAAATATTAGAATTTGCCATTTCGGTAAACCTTAGTGGAAAATAGTCTTTTGAGCATAATGTAATAATGTATTACTTACAAAAATAATAATAATAATAATAATAATAATGCATTTGTGTAGAATGGGCTAATTCAGTAAATATAAAACACTAAGAACCGACTAGCAACAACGTGGTGAGGGTCACAGAATTTGACACTTCAAATGGAAACAAGAAATTGACAATTAGTCAACTTATGAAATCCCTCAAATTAAAAAGGTAGAAAGAAAGAGAAAAAGTGAGCGATAATTTTTATGCAAATTGTTATTTATTTATGTACTTTAATTTGAAATTGATGAAATAATAACTTTTTCTTCCTTGTGGAGGGCAAAACTTTTAAGCTTTTTTCCCGCAACATGATTCTGTCTATACAAAGTAATTTATTTGCATTGAGAATATTACTGTTATATGGTCAAAACTTTCTAATAAATTCATGAGTACATCATTTATATCCGTTGTAAATACCGTAATCAACCCTGACATTATATGGTAATTTCCATTTGTCTTGAAATTACTCTCCTTAATTTTAACAATTATAATTAGGGGACGTTTGGTTTGTGTAATGTTTTATTACTAAAATAGAAAGATTACCTTAAAGATAGATTACTTAAAAGATTACTGGATATAAATGATTACTATGTTTGATAAAATTTGATAAGTATAAATAATTATTGTGTTTGGTTAAAGGTAATAAAAGATTACTAATAAATTATTTTACTTAAATGCCCTTGAATATAATTATTTTTAAATATTTTTATATTATTTGTCATATTAATTAAAAATAAATTTATTTTTGTCTCAAAAAATTAATAAATACTAATATAATTATAATAAAACCAAGATTACCTTAGTAATATTTAAATACCTAAGATGAAGGTGGTAATCAGATTATCACCTATATTACCTGCCACGTCAGCATTGGTAATAGAAAATTACTGTAATATTTTATTACTGATAAACCAAACAAGGGAATAAAAGATATATTACCAAGGTAATCTTTAAAATCATAACCAAATGCCCCTTAAAATATAATTTATTTCCTACCACTTTGAGATCATGACAATTATCAGTGACTAGACATGAGTATACACGAACAGGTCGAGGAGCTATTTTTCAGCTCGAGAAGACAAGTAAGGTGGAAAACGTTTTCTTCTAAAAGCTACAAACAAGAAATAATTATTAATACCCATCATAATTTCTCTATTCAACCAGACATTAAATGATAGCTTCTTATTATTTTGAAATGAATCTCCTTATTAAAATACAATTAATTTCCTACCACTTCGAGATCATGACAACATCAATCAAGCCACTAATCTCCACACTTTTAATAGCAATGGAATATGTAATCTTAACCTCTACTATTATAAATTCATATGACTGTGGACGTATGTGTTTGGTATTTCTAATTGAACCACGTTAAAACCGACCCTTTGCATTCTTGCATCGAATTTCACCAAAAGTTGGTGTACTCTTTGTTGGTGCACACTTTCACATCAACAACTATTAAGTTCCACATAATAATAGAAATAATGTTATGATGTATGATGGTGTTTCTGAATTTTCGTTAAGTCTTAATCATAGTTTATAAAGTTATTGTCTTTTGAATTTATCTTTTGACTAATCTGGGGCCCAACTTAGCTTTTCTAGGTGATTCTTTGTCTATCATTTCTGGTGTCAATTTAATCTCTAATTTAATTGCTTTTTTTTAATACTCTTTGATAGCCATAATTATGTTGGTTAAATCATTAATTAGTGGAATTTTTTTTAATCAAATAATCCAACACTAACCCATCTTTGCTTCCATTTCTAGTTGCCTTTGTTCAATGTTGACATTCACCCATTTTAATTAAAATTTATAAATTTTGTTGTTTTTCCTTCTGAGCAATACTATATACATTCAATTTTAAATATTTAATTAAGTATCTGAATAGTATATTACTATATTATTTAATAATACTTTATAATTAATTTAAAATCACTCAATCTCATGATGACATATCATTTAAATACTAAATTAAATATTTACATAGTTTTATTATTTTGGGTTGAATACATAAATACATAAATAAATTATGGAGGAAGAAAAAAGGAAAGGCGAAAGATCACCGGCACAAAGGAAGCAAATGTAGGTAAAGAGAAAGCATATTTAGTAAATTAAAAGGGGTGGCCTACATTAGGATTTTATATGTCCAAATTCAGATTGATGTGTGTCAGCACGTAATTAAATAAAATTATAGGTGGTGTTTTTAAATAGAACTTTATTGACCTAGAAAAGTGAAAGTTAAGTCTAGGTTGAATGTTTCCCGTGTGATAATTGCAAGTTTTGAGTTCGTAATTAAGTATACAGATGATATATTGTTATGTAATAATTAAATAATTTTAAATTATATAATAATTAAGTAGTTTTGAATTAATAATAATATAATACCTAATCATATGATAACATATCATCTAGATAACTAATTAAGCCCTCAAAACTAAATACACATAATATTGCTCATTGTGTTATACCTATGATTATTCACTCTTCTCTAACATCAATTTATAGATACTCATTTCTACAACTTAAAACCCAATTGTTCACATCAACAAAAAGGTGTAGATTCGAGTCAAGCTAACTCAAAATCAAATCGATGTCTAGATCAAACAAGTCAAATGTAATTGGAGCTTTGGCTTGACTTGTTTGCCCCTCTAGAGACATTATGTAGTCATCAACAACAGCAAACCCCTCAACAACATTGTCCACTTCTCCAATGATATTGTTCATCTCGTTAAAAGCCTTCTAGCAGTATTGTTTGTCAGCTTAAACGAACTCAAACTCAAACATTATAAATTTGAGTCGAGCTTTAGTTGATCCTTATTTGGACTTGTTTGGTTTGAAGCCACCCTTACATCGACTAATAGATTGTCTCACTTAACATTTTCATGCAAAATCACTTACAAATTTTATACCAATAGTGATATTATGATAAGTGACAACAGATAATGCGAGTCAACATTTAATATAGAGTTGTCACTACTAGTGTAAATTCTTGCAATGTTGAAAACTGAATGAGGTTTTTATAATCATTTAATCAAGCGTGCACGCATGCACACACATCATACACACACACACACACACACACACATATATATATAATGAGAAACTTTGCTTGAGTTAGATGATTCTTACATAGTTGCACTTCTCTCATTATATAGGTAAAATTTTAGATCTAGTGATTAGTCCTACAATATATTTGATAAGTCAAAAGTTTGATTATGATTCACTCAAGTCATCATTTGGGGGCAAAGACACATATATATTGAAGGATATGAAAGCTAGACCCTAAATAGAACTTTATTCTCAATGTCAAATCTTAAAATTGATGACAAAATTATATCTAATAGAACAATATATTAGTGTTGAACTTCTGCCTAAAGGTCAAATAGTTACTTATAAGTAGTATTAAACTGATTAAAACAAATTAAAGGCCACGGCCAAAATCTGTAGAGGCTGCAGGTTGAGTTTGAAAGGGTAATCGGAGGTAGGTTGGTTGGTAAAAAGAATCCTCACCATCATGTTTTTACAGACCAGATCAGATTGGCCAACTGAACTATCATCCACCAATAAAAAAAATGGTTTCGATTTACTTGAAAACTATTTTTATTGAAAATCATTTTTAGAGTTATATCAGATTAAATTAAATGGTTTGATCAATTAAATTAGGTAAAAACTTAGGTTTAACCCGACCAACATAAAAATCAAAATTTTTAAAAATAATTAATTATTGGGAATTAAACTCAAATCATCATCAATCAATTGTACACATGCATACCATCAAACTACTTTATTTTAATTTTAAAACAATTTAGATTATATATATACATTCAATAGTAAATTATATTAAATTATTATAAATATTATTTTTAAACAGTTGGAAGGGATTGCCCTTCAACTAGGTCGACATCTGATTTGATTCCGAAAACATTAGTCTTGATCAAATTAAATTCTCAAGAGCTATAAGGTGCCCGACAAGCCTACCCTTCGAAAGGGAAAAGCATATTTCAGCTTTGTGGCTTTGTTAAATAAGTGAAAGTAAAAGCCATTGCTAATGCATTCAAACTTGCCTGTTCCAGCTTGTTTTGAAAAGAAAGGGACCCCGGGAGCCCTACTATTTCTTTTCAGTCACTAGCCTTTTTCTCTGTCTCGAATCTTCTGAAAAAATAAAAAATTAATAATTATAACGGGAGAAACTTCAACTCTCGATGGAAATATAAAGAAGTTTATATTATGTTATGTATACAGTTTTGAGTATACAATTTTGAATATACAATTTAATATATAGATGATATATCATTATATAACTGAATGTAAATAAATAAATAAAGGTATAATATATTATCTAAGTATCTAATTATATACTAATTTGTATACTAATAAAGATTTATCATTATATAATTATATTATTTTTAATTAAATATAAAATAATATTAAATTATAGGGTGAAATGTTATTATTATTTTATATAATTTTATTCTATTTTTATTATGTCATTTGAAAAGTATAATAACGCGGAATCATTCTGTCCCAATAAAGAATTTCAGTAATCTTTGTATCATTATACACCAAAAATATTCTAGAAAAGACTATTTAACTTGTGTGCAGTTCGGTTGACCCGTTCAACTACACCAATCGAACAAAATTCAGCAGAGTGGGCATTTTTGACTGTATCATTAATTTTAACATAATTATATAAAAATATATTCCTTTGATTCATGTATATCCATTTTAAAAAAGGGGAAAAAAGTAGAGAGGAGATGTGGAAAGTTGGAAAATTTTTTAGAGGGTTGGTGAGGGGTGGCTATAGTGGAATTATACATTTAAATTTTCAAAATTATCTTTTCATGATAAATGTGTATGAAAAAGCTATTAAGGAAAGTGGGTTATGGCAGATTTCTTTTATATAGTAACCAAATCCACCTTTAATTCTCCTAACATCTATATAAATAGAAGACTCTCCAGGCTCTCTTCAACCAGTCGCCTCTCTCTCTCTCTTTCACTTTCTCTTCATTCCTCTCAAGTCATGCATGCATTTTCTGCTAAACTCTAGAAGTAAAATGCTTGAACAATAAAGTCTCAGCATACTGATTGGCTACCCAAAAGAAGAAGATGAGTAGGATTGATTTCTACATATAAAGGACAATGAAAGGTGAAATGGATTATGCCTGGCTCCCTGTATGCCACAAGCAGAGATCAATCTTTCTCTAGATTGCTTGCCGCCGGTGGCATGCGAGGAGCCAAGCATACCAACCTCTACCCCCTCTTTCTCATTCTCTTCATGTCTTCCGTATATTTTCTCTCTTCTACAAGAATTTATAGGCTTTTAAAATGCAAATGTCAATAGATGATCAATATAAACAATGTATTGAAAGAAAATTGTTATGTGTACCTAGTTTTGAGCATTCCATTTAATAAGTAGATAGTGTGTTTTCGATTGGGTACTCATATGATATGTCAAACACATTATCTAAATATTCAAAACTAGACCTAGTAGGTTATGTTTTCAAATTATGTTCGTATCGTGTCAGTTCAGGTTTTATGTTAGAAACCTTAAACTTTAACCCGATATGAATAAGAATCGTGTCGAAATTTTTTAATCTTAACCCAATCTTTAAATATTCTAATTGACCTGACCCGATCCAAATTCACCCGAAATTATCTATTTTTTTAACTCTTCAAAGTGTTTTTACCATTTTAATTTCTCCTTCAAATTATTCTAACTTACTATTAATAAAACACACAGTATAATATTTTATCTTATTTACATATGGTCTAAAAATTACAACTCATATTCTTACAACTTAATAATAAAATAAAATATTTAACTAAAAATAAAAACAATATGAGTAATTGCAATTATATAAATATACAACTATATACAATTGGTAAAGATTTCAACTGTGGTTGATATTGTCGTTCAATATTTTTATAATTTATCCTTAACAAATTCTATTAAAGTAACACTTCTCTAAAACATTTGAATCGATTTGGTTGTATCAAGTTATTTTCATATGAATTCTAACACTATCCGATTTAATTTTACGTCGTATTATATTGATTTGAAATAAATTTCAAGTCAAAAAAATTTAACCCTAACCCCTTGCTTTGTGTCCTACTGGGTCGGGTTAATGAGTTGTGTTGAAAATTACTAACTCTACTTAAAACTAAATATACATAATTTTATTACTACAAAATAATCTAACATTTAAAAGGTCAAAATTTCCTCTCTTTCTTTTTTGCTGATCAATAATTTGTTGTGTTAATATCAAGTTTGTGCATTTCATTTACAGGTGTTTATCTATGATGGTTTATTCTATGTAAAGAAGAAAGGAACGTTGATTCATTTTCACTTTCCAACCATTGGGTGTATTTTCACTTGTGTTTAATAATCTTAGTCAAAATTGATTTTTGTTTGTGGAATATTAATATTCTATGCCCTCAATCACGGCAGCCCATATTACAAACCCAAAAAGAAAATTAAATAATAAAAATGATTTTCAAACCATACATGTTCTTAACTTGAATTTTAAAATATGCATGTCAACGTCCTTTTCTGTCAAAATATAAAATTCCAATCAAACTTTTGAACGTATCTTTGAAACTGTATTATATAATATAATATTAATTTTGTTACAAATCCAGGTGGCTTTCCACCAAATGAAATCAAGAAAAAGGGATGGGAAAGCATTTATTATGACAAGCACATGAGAAGAAAAATTGGCCAAAGGAGTGTGAATGCATTAATGGAGTTGGAAAATTGGCTTGGAAATTTGCCATCTTTGTTGACTGGAGGGGCGGCAATTGCCTATAAATAGCCCCCCTCCTCACTTCATTGCATAGTTGCATTTTCCTTCTCTTCATCCGGATCTTATATAAAATTGCTCTCTTCCTCTCCTTTCTTCTCACTTCTTCTTCAATCTATTTATAATTTTATATTTGTGTATTATATTCATAACAAATTTTACATATGAACTGTATTTATAATTAATTATAGAGGTCTCCATGAAAATGGGATTCATTGACTTTAATTACATATAATAATGTTGATTAAAATTAACCATTTCCACAATTTTTTTTTCAGCTTTAATTCTTAACTTAAATATTCTGTATCTATCGTCGAATAATCTTTTTATCTTACATTTGACAAACCTTTAAAGTTAACTATCAATAATTTAGGCACAATATTAGAACAAATAAATAAGGCATAGAGGCATATAGATTAATAAAATTAAAAAAAATTACCCAAACAAACTTAAAAAAATAATCACCTTTTAATGAACTATATGGAAGCTTATTATCTATAGCTAATTTTGATATTGACTATTATACATGTAAATTTGTATGAGATTTCTTGTAATAAATTTTGATGTTTTATATCATTATAAATTTAATATACCTCCATGAGTTGAAATTGTTATACCTTAAACTTCACTTAGTTAAACTCAGATAATGACATTCAAAAAGGTAACTATTCGTAAATGTTCAGTTTTTATAAAAGAAATGAAAATTATAAATTAATAAAATATTAAAAATAAAAATTATATTGTATATTTAAAAAAATTAATTTTTCATAGAAGTATTGATACCCATATAATATAGAGGCCATTTTTCATTACAAATCAAATACTATGTAAATAAGATTGTAACGGATTTTCATTAAAAATTTATTCTTAGTTAGGTTAAACTGTCCATGTAACACAATATTAGAAAATAAGTTTAATACAATCAAAATCTTAGGATGGTAGTATGAGTAAGCGAAGGGTGTTAGAAGGCTGGCAAAATGAAGTGTCTTTTTTTTTTTTTAATTTGGCCAAAAGACTATTTCTTGCCCAAGGTTTGCTGAAACGACAAATTTTTACTATTTTAAATTATAAAAAATTAAATATTTATCTATTATATACTTTTATTAGTAAATTTTATTAAATAAAAAGGTAAAAAAGTTATTTTATATAGATTTTTCTATTTTCCTTTTTTTGTTATTTTTTTATTCATCTTTTTCCTTATTTTTCTTTTTTTTTTTAAGAATTTATGGGACAAACAACAACATTTTTAAAAACATTAATGACCTTAACAAAATTTTAGGGGATTCTTGGAAATTCAAAAAAGTTATGGGTGCTTTTGAAATTTTTAAAATTTTGGAATATCCATAAATAGTTTAAAAAATGACTGTCACACCCTCAAGGAACAAATCAAAATACAACATTTTAAAGTTGGTTAATATTTTGTTATATTTTTTGAGTATAAGCGATACATTTTTGAATTGGTAAAAATATATTAATAATTTAATATCTATATTAAATATTAATGATAGTTTTATAATTTTAATAAAATGATAAAAACAATTTTATCTGAGAAAACTTAACAGTTTCACTAACCGAAGTGGATAACTAGTGAGAATTTAGTTTTTCGAAACTTAAATGGCGGAAATTTTTCATTTCATCAAATATCGGGTAAGAAGTAATCATTTGGCCTTTCATTTTAGAGACAAAATGTTCATCCAGCCAATCTAATGTCTTTGATGTCCTTAATTTATACAAAATATCACATTATAAAATTCAACAAATGAAATTTACAAAAGCCTTTTACAGCCAAGCCCTATGTCATTCGTCATCACCAATGTGTAGATCGGCCGAAAATGATCTTAGTGACGCCAAAAATAAATTAAGATGTCTCATTTTATTAATTTATATATACTTTTTATTTGTTTTTTAAATAAATGATTAATGATTAATGATTAATGAAAAACAGAAAATAGTCACAAATTGCCTCAAGAGATTTAGCTCGGTAGCTTACTAGTCATCTTCTTCAATTGGCCATTTGTCTTCAAGTTGCTCAGGGACAGGGGTGTAACCAAATTGAACAGATTTTTTAACAAAAAATTAAATTAAAAAATAAGTTATTCGAAAAACTGATTTGAAATATAGTTTATTTGGAAAACCAATTTGGATACCAATTCAGGGAAAAAGAAAAACCAAGTTTTCGATTTGATTATTGGTTTGTTTATTTTTTAATTGAACTGAAATTGTTTTTAAAATATTGCATAAGAGATAAATAAAGCACTAAACTATTTTTTTTTAATTGAGAAAAAATATTGAAAAATAGTTATATGTGAGAGTTTAAATTTTTAATACTTAATAAGTATCAGTTTGGATATGAAACAACCCTAGGTAGAAATATGTCATTTGACTTTTTATTAATAATTTGAAATTACTTAATTATATTAAAATATCTCAGTTGCACGTATAACTTAGTAAGAAAAGCTAGTAAAAATTATAAGAATAAAAATAAATTAATAAATTATGAGTAAAAAATTATTGTCATTTTAACACATCACATATCTAACCCTTTGTCTATAATGATCCAACTTCAAGGAAACTCAGAGGTGTCAATGGGCCGGATCGGGCTAGGCTGGGCTAGCTTAGGCTCGCCCTATCAGGCTAATGGACACGACCAGGCTTGAAGCCCAAACAGTAATAAGCTTTCGGGTCGGGCAGAGCCCATTAATATATAAAGACCCAAGGCCCAACCCATATAAAAAGAGGGCTTAAATGGGTCAGGCCGGGACCAGCCCATTTAATCAATATTTAAAAAAAAATATTTAAAATTTTTAAACACAAATTATTTTTCAATTATTAAAACCGATGATAGTACTCTGAATATTTTATTTATAATCTCTCACTTAAGACGAAAAAATACCGTAGTTACATGATGAAAAATATTATAAATTGTAACATAGTATAAATAAATTAATTTATATACTGTATAAATTATAAAACAAAAATAAATATATACTATGATAATATTCAAATGGATTGAATTCATTTGATACTTGATCAATTTGTAATATTTTGTAATGATAAAATGAAAATAAAAATAAAATTATAAACATAAAGAATTATTATTTGTGAATTCATATATTTTTTGAAAGAGAGTTTATGAGAGAAAATGAGATTGAAAATATAATAAAATAATTGAAATTGAGAGATTTGAAAATGAAAGTGAAAATGAAGAAAAATTGAATGGGTTTATATAGACAAAAAAAATAAATTAATTAAATTTTTTTTTTTTAAATTAAGGAGGCCAAGGCTTCTGCCACAAAGCAGAGGAAAGCAAGGCTTCTGTCTTGTAGCAAAAGCCTTTTGCTGCAAGGCAGAAGGAAGCACACAAGGTAGAAGTAGCAGAAGCCTTTTGCCACAAGGCAGAAGGAAGCACACAAGGCAGAAGCCTTGCTTCTGCCAACAAAAGCAAGAAAAAAAAATTATTTTTATTTTTGAACAATATTGGGTTGGGCTGAGCCAACCCATAGACTTAATATTAAAGTCCGAGGCCTAGCCCAATAGGCCCGACACGCTATAATATCAGGTCGGGTCTTCTCGTGTCATTTTTTTTTTGTACTTCGTGTCAGGCCTCCATTCGATCAGACCCAATTGACGTGTCTAAGTAAACTCACGGGTATAACTTCAAGTAGCTACCAATAGATCACAAATAATCATTACCCTACCTCACAATTTGCAAAGCCAAGCCTCAAGAAGGAAGTTTCTCTCTTCCATAAGTATTGGAACAAGAAACAAATATAATTGTCAATTTTTAATACGATCTATTAACCCAATATAATAAAAAAAAGTTATGTTAGAGTTAAGTTTTTTCAACACAAAATTTAGTTTGGGTCAACTAAAACTACTAGTAACTAAATGAGTCATGTTAGGGTCGACATGATACCAATACGAAATTACTCAAACTAACTTGAATCTTTTGACAAATTTTACAGTAATAAGATCTATTAGACATGAATTAAAAAAATGTTATCAATAGTAACTAAAATCATTGCATGTTTCGTATAGTTGTATTTTTTTGTTGTTGTACTTACACTAATTATTCTTTATTTTTTTAAACTTTTATCTTATTTTTTGGTTGTGAATGAAACGTAGTTACTAAGATTTCAAAGGGTATTAGTATATCATTTTTTATGTCATTTGTAAACAAGGCAATTTTTTATGTTGTTTGTTTTGTTGATAGTAGATTGTGTAATTTGAGAAAAAATTAAAATGTTAAAAATACTCAACTAGAATCAGTGACAATTTTGAGTCAATTCAGTTGTCTCTAGTTAATCCAAATATAATTTAGATTGGGTTAGGGTTAAAAAAATTTGATACTATTCTAATTCAAATCGAGTTATGATTAAGGGTCTTTAACCCAAAACCTGAGTTTAACATGACATGAACTACCGAGTTTGGAAACAAGAAGCATTTTTTCCATGGTCACAATGATCACCTCACATCAAGTGATTTTCCTATTATTAAGGAAGCGTTCTCCTAAAAATTAGTCATCACAATTAATGTGGAGTTTTGCTCTTATAATAGTCGATAGCAATACTCATCACACCATTAATTATTGCATTATCTTAAAAGTTATTTAACTCTACCACTGTAAATATAAACTGTGAATAGGGGAAGGGATCATTCGAAATTAGCTATTGATACTCAATAATTAATTACTTATAGCATATATTGTATTCTCCTCTTATCAATATCAATAGCAAACATGTGGATTGATATTTCTAGTTGAACCACATAAACATTTGTTTGCCTTCTACTTTTATTGTTGTATATGTTCATATTCTTACACTTGAGTCTCCCTGATTTAGTATATATTTCATGTTAGTGCATAGTTTCACAACAATAATTTGACACTGAAGAAATTACCCTCAATCTTGTTAGAATTATAAAGCTTGAAAGAATTTCGATTCCTGAAAGAATTTGAACACCTGAAAGAATTTGGATTTGTGAAAGAATTTCGACTCCTAAAAGAATTTGGATTCCTGAAAAAAACTGGATTCAAAATGGTGTCAAACTTTGACATGTAAATAGGTTAAACAAAGTCTCTTTTACTCAAATAAGATATTGTTCGAAAGCTTATTTTGATACAAATCCAATGCCTCAAAAATCGTAGCAAACAGAGCTCTAATGCACTCTCACATGCCTCAACAACGTCCCATGGTCAGGTTTACATAGATTTTCCAAATCCATGTTCCTTTTAGTTTTTGAGTCCAAATCAGTTATGGATTACTTCCATACTATAAATACACGTGCTAAACTTCTCATAAAAGGTGTATGTGATGTATCAAGGGATCTCCAAGGGCTTTAGACTTAGATTGACAAGTTTAGGAAGGTGAGAGAGATTTGTGAGAGAGAGATTCATGATTGAGAGTGCAAAAGGTTGAGGCTTGAGTTTGTAATCACTAATTTGATAGTAGAAGAACTGTTGGTGCACTTCGTGGACATAGGAAATTTCCCGAACCATTTAAAACTCTTATGTCTATTTTATTTTATGCTTTTGTGATATGTTTTTGATTATGCTTTATGACTTTTTCTTTTTTCTTTTTGGGTTTATTTCCTAAAAATTGGTATCAGAGTCTGGTTTGTTAGTGGTTGGTTTTGTTAGTTGGGTGGAAAATCATGGGTTCAGAGAAGGACCAGTACAAGGTTGAGAAGTTTAATAGGTCAAATTTCAGTTTTTGAAAGATATAGATGGAGGATTACCTATACTAGAAAGACTTGTACTTGTCGCTCAAAGAAAAGCTAATAGACGTGAAAGATAAATATTAGAAAGTGTTAGATCACAAAGCCCTAGGCGTGATTCGATTGAGTCTATCGAGATCAGTGGCCTTTAATGTGAACAATCAAGACACAATGGTATCTCTCATGAAAGCCTTATCAAATCTCTATGAACAACCTTCTACGGCAAACAAGGTACATCTAATAAAGAAACTTTTTTCTCTCCAAATGTCAGAAAATCAAAACTTCAAGGAACACCTGAATGCATTTAATGAGATTACGAATCAGCTAACATCCGTAAAGATCAAGTTTGATGATGAAGTACAAGCCTTGCTCATCCTCGATCAATTACCTGAAAGTTGGAAGGGTACAATACAGTTAATCAATGGTGCATTTGGCAAAGAATAATTGAAGTTTTCAAAAGTTATGGATATAATCATGACTAAAAAGATTCGTAGGCATGAAGATGGGTTTTTTAATTCAAATTCAGCTTTAAATATAGAGAGTAAAGGAAGAAGTAACACTAGAGGAGGGCAGTATGGTAGATCCAAGTCGAAGTCTAATAGGTCTAAATTTAAGAACCATTAGAACAATTTGCAAGGTGGTAAGAAAGACATTGAGTGTTGGAATTGCCACAAGACAGGGCATTATCGATCAGAATGTAAAGCTCTAAAGAAAGGTCAAACTAATACAAATTATGTTTCAGAAAGCTCAGATGATGCTTTAATTTGCTCTTTGGAGGATAATACTTAGTCATGCATATTGGACTCAAGAGCATCGTTTCATGCTACCTCTAGGAAGGAATTATTTGAAGAATATGTAACAAGCAACCTGGGTAAGGTTTATCTTGGTGATGACAAGGCATGCGACAATGTGGGTAAAGGAAAAGTGAAGATCAACCTAAATAGATTTGTTTGGAATTTGGATAATGTAAAGCATGTACCTAATTTAAAGAAAAATCTGATTTCATTTAGGCAGTTAGGTACAAATGGTAACATGACAACCTTTTCAAAAGATTTTTGGAAGATTTCGAAGAGAGCTATGACTATCACCAAAGGAAAAAAAATGGAACTTTTTACACAATCATAGATGGATGTGGTTTACTTGCTACAGTTGAAAGTAGAAATGATCCTAACCTATGGCATCAGAGGTTTAGTCATATCAGTGCTAAGGGACTGTGAGTCATGCAATCGAATGGCAAGTTACCAAATTTGAAATCATTTGACCTAAACATGTGTGAAAGTTGCATTTTTGGAAAGTAGAAAAGGGTGAGCTTTAAGAAAACTAGGAAAACTCCAAAAGCAATGAAATTGGAGTTAGTTCACACAGATATTTGGGGATTTACACCAGTTTCCTCAGTTGGCAAAAAATACTATTTTGTCACTTTTATAGATGATCACTCAAGGAAGGCTTGGGTTTATTTTTTGAGACAGAATTCTAGTGTATTTGATGTCTTCAAGAAGTGAAAGGCAATGGTTGAGAATGAAACTAGTTTGAAGATCAAGAAATTGTGATCAGATAATGGTGATAAGTATAAAGATTCTAAGTTCAAGAAGTTTTGCTTCGATAGTAGGATTCATCTCGAGAGGACTATGCCTAGTACTCTATAGCAAAATGATGTTGTAAAACATATGAATCGAACATTGACTAAGAGAGCCAGAAGCATGAGGCTACACGCTGGTTTGCCAAAACAATTTTAAGCAAAAGTAGTCAATATAACAACTTATTTGATCAATCGTGCTCTATCGACACCCTTGGATTTCAAACTACCCCGAAAAAATTTGGAGTGGTCAAGAGGTAAAACTTTCTCATACTAGAGTTTTTGGTCATGTAGCATATATCCATGTTAATGATAATGTTAGAAACAAACTTGACCTAAAATCTATTAAATGTATTTTTATTGGTTATGAGGATGATAAATTTGGGTACAAGCTTTGGGATGAAAATAGTAGGAAGATAATTAGAAGCATGGATGTCATCTTCAAAGAGAAAGTTGTGTATAAAGATAGGAAATCTATAGAGTTTTCTTATGGGAGAATGTCTAAACCTAATTATTTTAATCATGATGATATGTTTGTTTGTAAGAATCCTAAGTTAAGTACACAATCAAAAGCCAAGGAGACTATAGAAAAAAAAACATTTACTACTTCAAGTTCGACATCTAGAGGTGAAGACTCAAAACCACTAGAAAAGAGAGTTGCAAATTTATACCTTGATGAGTTAAAAGATCCAGTAAATGCACTATGAAAATCTAAGCGACGTCAAACATCAAACAATAAGTATGACCCGAACTATCTACTACTAACTGATGGTAAAGAGCTTGAATGCTATACTAAGGCATGTCAAGTAGATGGTTCCAGCAAGTAGGAGTTAGCGATAAAGGATGAGATGAAGTCTTTGAATTCGAACCATACATAGGAGTTGACAGAGTTACTAGTGGGTAAGAAGACACTCCAAAATAAACGGGTCTTCAAAATTAAGGAAAAACATATGGCTCCAAGAGGTACAAGACTAAATTAGTGGTCAAGGGTTTTTAACAAAAAAAAGGCATTGACTACACAGAGATATTTTCCCCTATTGTGAAGTTGAGTACAATTCAGTGAATCTTGAGCATTGTGGCAACAGAAGATTTACATCTAGAACAATCAGATGTAAATACCACTTTTCTATATGGTGATCTCAAGGAAGAGATATACATGATGCAACCAGAAGATTTTGTAGAAAAAAAAGAAAAAATTTGGTATGTAGGTTAACCAAAAGCTTGTATGGCCTCAAGCGTGCTCCTTGTCAATGGTACAAGAAGTTTGATGGTTTTATGCAAAAGAAAGGATACTTCAGATGCAATGTTGACCATTGTTGTTACTTCAGAAAGGTTAGTGACATTTACATTATCTTATTAGTCTATATTGATGTTATGTTAGTAGCTGGAGCAGATTTGGAAGAAACACAAAAGTTGAAGAAACAACTATCTAGTGGGTTTAAGATGAAGGATTTGGGGATAGCAAAACAGATTTTTGGAATGAGAATTAACAGAGATAAGAAGAGAGGTATGTTGCAATTGTCTCAAGCAAAGTACATTTGTAAGGTTTTTTAGCGTTTTAGCATGAGTGATGTTAAACCATTCAAAATTCCCATAGCTAGTCACTTTAGACTTTCCAAGGATCAATGTCTAGAGACAAATGAAAAAAAGGCTTACATGGATAACGTTCCATATACATCTGCAATTTGAAGCTTCATATATGTTTTGGTTTGCACGAGAGCAGATATTGCTCATGCAGTGGAAGTAGTTAGTAGATTTATGTCTAATCCAGGCAAACAACACTGGAAAGCAGTTAAATGGATTTTAAGGTATTTATGAGGTATAATAGAAAAATGTTTATACTTCAAAAGAGATTATTTAAAGCTACAAGGATATGTTGATGCTGACTTTGCTGGAGAGGTGGATTATAGGAGGAGCACTACAGGGTACATTTTTACTTTGGGTGCGACAACTATTAGTTGGGTTTCTTAATTACAGAAGATTGTGACGTTGTCTACGATTGAGGCAGAATATGTGGTTGTTACAGAGGTAAGCAAAGAACTGATTTGGTTACAAGGTCTGTTAGCAAATTAGGGATTTAAACAAGTGTTGAATGTGTTGCACAGTATAGCCAAAGTGCAATACACTTAGCCAAGAATTCGACATTTCATTCAAGGACTAAGCATATAGGTTTAAGATATCACTTCATTCGTACTTAGTTGGATAAAGGTGTGTTGACACTTGTGAAGATTCTTGGGAGAAAGAATCTAACTGACATGTTAACCAAGCTAGTGACTATCGAGAAATTGGAGCTGTGTTTAGCTTCAAATGGTCTTCAAGGTTGAAGCAAAGGAAGTTCAGTGCATCATTTTCACTAGTCAGAAGAGTTGATGATTTCATGTGTTTCAGTCTTCAAGTAGGAGATTGTTAGAATTATGAAGCCTGAAAGAATTTGGATTCCTGAAAGAATTTGAACATCTAAAAGAATTTGGATTCTTAAAAGAATTTAGATTCAAAACGGTCTCAAACTTTGACATGTAAGTAAGTCAAACGAAGTATGTTTTACTCAAATAAGGTACCATTGGAAATATTATTTGGATAAGAATCCAATGCCTTAAGAATTGCAGCAAACGGAGTTTTAACACACTCTCATACACCTCAACAAGGTCCTGTGGTCAGGTTTACATGGATTTTCCGAATCCATGTTCTTTTTTAGTTTTTTAGTCCAAATCAGTTATGGATTACTTTCATACCATAAATACACATGCTAAACATCTCATAAAAGGTGTGTGCGATGTATCAAGGGATCTCCAAGGGCTTTAGACTTAGACTGACAAGTTTAGGAAGGTGAGAGAGATTCGTGATTGAGAGTAAGAAAGACTGAGGCTTGAGTTTGTAATCATCAATTTGATAGTGGAAGAAATGCTGGTGTACTCTGTAGACGTAGGGAATTTCCCAAACCGCGTAAAACTCTTGTGTCTCTTTTATTTTATGCTTTTGTGATGTGTGTTTGATTGAGCTTTGTGACTTTTTCTTCTTTCTTTCTAGGTTTATCTCCTAACAAATCTAAGCTCATTGTATTTCCAATATTATAATCTTTAAACTCTTTTAACTTTTCATTTTAACTACCATCAATCGCACCCATAATGAAATGCCCAATCATAGCCCATTGCCTCCACCATTAAGGGAAGATCAACCCACTGTAATGTAATAACCTTATGATTAACTTTATTGCAATAAAATAACCTCAAAATCAATTAATAACAACCTATCAAATTTGATGTTTTTGAGGTTAAATACCCTTTGAATTCTTCCTAACCCCCATAAAGGAAGGGAAAAAAATGACCAATTAATCATTATATCACTAAGTAACAAAAATCTTCTAAAAAATACTAATTAACTTGTTTGCAATCCGATCAACCGATTCACTTGAACCAATCGATCTAATTTCAACAAATATTTTCAACTGGTCTTTTATAATGTTATCATCAATTTTAAAATAGATATACAAATGTATATTCCTCTTTAAATTGAGGGAGTTGGTGAAGGGAGGGGGGCTATAGTAAAATTATACATTTAAATTTTCAAAATTATCCTCTCATTAATTATAAATCTGTGTGAAAAGCTTTAGAGGAAAGTGGCTTATAGCAGATTCCTTTTATATGGTAACCAAATCCACCGTTAGTTCTCCTAATATCTATATAAACAGGAGACTCTCCAGGCTTACTTCAATCATTCACCTCTCTCTCAATCTCTCTTTCACTTGTTCTTCATTTTTCTCAAGCCTTGCATGCATTTTCTTTTAAACCTAGAAGTCAAATGCATGAACAATAAAGTCTCAAGCTTTGACATATGAAGGATGACAAAAGGTGAAACGGGTTATGCTTGACTCCCTCCATGCCACAAGTAGAGACCAATCTTTCTTTAGATTGTCCGCTGCCGGTGGCATGCAGGAGCCAAGCATACTGTGAAAGAGCAAATTTTGGTTGTAGTAGCAGAAACAGAGTGGAGTTGTGTTAGTAGCAGAGTTTTAATTTTGACGCAAAACGGTACGTTTTCCTCTTTAGTGATGCAGTGCGTTTTGGAGAGTTAATAATGCGGTGCGTTTTGTAGAAGAAAAAATGGAAAAAAATGAAAAGTTGCCTCCTCTTCTTCTCCTAAGGAAAGCGAAAAATGTTTTGTTTAATTTTTTTGTCACAATGAATAGATTTCCACATACAACTACTGTCATTTTGGTTCTTCAAATGTGATGGTTAGGTCATCGTTGGATATGGTCTCCGATGAATGGAAAAAATTGAAAATTGACAGGTCTCAATAGCTAGCAATTGTTTAGTGGGAAATTTATTATATAAAAGTTGTCTCTTGTGTATTTCTAAAATCTAAGAAATAAAAAGTTAATTAAGTATTTAAATAATATGTCATCATCTTTGATTAAAATTATTTGATAACAAATCATTTGAATATTCAAATGGATCAAAATTTGGTATAAATAATTTTATTATTCTTATATATACTAATGGAATAGAGGTAGAGGGATTTTTCTTTTTCCTTTCAAACAATTCTTTTGTGCATGCTAATACTCTATTGCGATTTATAGAGTCATAAATAATATAACCATGAATCTAGAATTTCTAGCAACAAATTAGCGATGTCAAAAATCTATTTTATACGTAGAATTAGACTCTCATCTCGGTTTTGGTCTTGTCTTACCTGAGCTCGCACCATTGGTTTACGTACTTATTGTTAGTACAAAACTAGAAATCAAACTCCTGCAAGGACATGCAAACAGGAATGAATATTTTAATTTAAAAGGAAATATGACTATTTTTTTTTCACTTTTTTATCTTTTTTAGAAGAATGTGAACTATATAGGTTATTTGCACTTTCAACTTAACAGTTTAAAATATGTTACACTTTAATAAAATTATATGAACCTAATTTTAAGTATTTAATTAGATATTTAAATAATATATTATTATGTAATTAAATTATTTTAAATTAGTGATTAAATAATATATTACTCATATTATGATATATTATTTTAATACTCAATTACAACTGAGCATGTATAGTGAGGCAAAAGTTCATTACTCTTATCTCCAATACTATGAGATACAAACTCTGTAGTATAGTGAGGCGAAATTTTGCAATAAAAAATCAATATCTCTACCGTCCTATACAAATGTTACAATTTTTAGTTAAAAAAGAAAAGAACATTATAAATTAATAAAATATAAAAATAAAAATCAATATTTAAAAAAATTAATTTTTCATACAAGTAACTATTGATGCCCATATAAAATAGAAACCATTTTTAATAATATATTTCTTCCTTACAAATACTATGTAAATAAGAGTTTTATGGATTTATATTGAAATTTTATACTTAATTAGATTAAACTCTTCATGTAACAAAATATTAGAAAATAAGTGTAACATAATCCAAATCTTAAGGATGGAAGTGTGAGTAAGCTAAGGGTGTTTGAAGGCAGGCAAAAAGAAGTGTCTTTTCTATTTGGCCAAAAGACTATTTCCCACCAAAGTTTGTTGAACTGACAAATTCTCATTTTTTTAAGTTTCAAAAAATCAAATTCTCACATATTTTCCACTTTCACTAGTGAATTTTGTTAAGTTAAAAGATTGGAAAGTTAGTTTGCATAGATTTTTGTACTTTTACTTTTCCCCTTATTTTTTCATTTTTCTTTTTCTTGTATCTTTTCTATTTTCCCTTTACAAATATTTAAGGGGCAAAAAAAAAATAAATATATTAGGGGTGTTAATACAATTTTTTGGGGTTTTGAAAAATTCAAAAAAAATTAGGGTGCTTTTCAATTTATAAAATTTTAATATGCCCCTTAATAATTTCAATAATGACATTACACCTATAAAAAACTTACCAAAATGTAACATTTTATAGTTGATTAAAGTTTAGTATATTTTAATAGTTTAAATGATATTTTTTTTTCATCAATCAAAATATATTGGTAATTTGACATTTATATTTAGTATTAATGGTAGTTTTATAATTTTAATAAAATGACAAAAAAAATCATTTATAAAAAATTTAACAGATTCACTAATAAATGAAACATACTAATGTTAGAGGTATGTGTGGGCACATCATGCAAATGAGGGATATAGTGGCTCAATTAAAAGCTCTTGAGATTGAGATGTCTAAATCTTTCTGTGTGACTTCATTTTGAATTTGCTTCCATAATAATACGGACTTTTTAAAATCTCTTATAATACAAATAAAGAAAAATAGTTAATCAATGAACTTCTAACTATTTTGGTATGAAAGGAAGTAAGGTTGTTGATGGAAATAGGTGAAAGTGCATATATGGTTATATAGGAAAAGCGAAAGAAGAACCAAGCTAAGCATAAGGGAAAAGATAAAATATTTGTTCAGACTGAATTCAAGAAGGAGTCCAAATATTTTTTCTGTAAAAAGAAAAGACATGTGAAGAAAGACTACTTTAAATTTAAGGTTTGTCTTGAAAAGAAAGGTAATTCAATCTCACTTGTATATTATGAATCTAATATGTTTTATGTATATCATAACACTTGGTGAATTGATTCTAGTTCTACAATCTATGCATCAAATACATTATAGGACTTTCTAAATAAAGGAAAGTCAATGGCTAGTGAACAGTGCATCTATTTAAGAAACAAGATGCGTTCACATGTGAAAGTGGTTAGAACATGTATATTAGTTTTAAATAGTGATTTTGTATTAAATTTGGAACAAACATTTTATATTTCAAGTTTCTTTAGAAACATTATTTCAATTTCAAGACTTATACCTTCTGGATTTTCCTTTACATTTTTGAAATATTATTTAGTTTGTTTTATAAATTTGCAATTGTGCGAAATAATATATTGTCTAATGGTTTGTTATGAATTCATTTACAAAACAACGTTTCACTTAATTTAATATATGTTCAAAATAATGCTTGTATTAAAAGAAATATTATGAAAGAAAATTCATCTATATTGTGTATTGAAGATTAGGACATATCTCCATAGAAAGAATTAAAAATTAGTGAACAAATGGAGTACTAGATACTTTAGATTTTACTGTCTTTGATACTTATGTGGATTGCATAAAGGAAAAGCAAACTAACAAGTCAAAGAAAGGTGCCAAGAAGAGTTCATGTATATTAGAAATTATACATATAGATATTTATTATTTGATATAGAGGTTTATGGTCATAAATACTTCATCTCATTTATTGATGATTATTCACAATATATGTTTCTCTATATGCCTCATAACAAGAACAAAGTATTATATGTCTTTAAATTTTTTAAGACTGAAGTAGAGAAACAATGTGGAAAGAAAATTAAGATCGTGAGATCAGATAAAGGTGAAGAATATCATGGTAGATATATTTAGAATGCATAAGCACCTGGTCTATTTGTAAGGTTTCTTGAAAAGAATGAGATTGTTACCCAATACACTATGTTTGATTCTCCAGATCAATATGATATAGCAGAAAGAAGAAATCAAACTTTATTAGACATGGTGTGGAGTATTCTTAATAGCTCTAAACTTCCTAAATCGTTGTAGATAGTGTAAGTTGTACTACAACTGTATTATAGCTTATTTAGGCTATAATACAACCCTGATTTTTGCACAAATTATAGCATATCAATAATCCCCACAATCATGTAACTTTCCTAGTTTTTCTGTTTTACTTTCTATGTATAGCTTCTTGTTGTATATATATAAAGGGTACAATGTATACAAAAGGCAGAGAAAGATTCAGATCAACATTCTTTATATCCCAAAATAGTTGTCTTTCTTTATATGAAAGATCTTGGGAAATTGACTTTTTTTTTTGGGTTTGGAAGTCTCTTAATCAAAAGATAAGGTATATCTCAATCAACAAAAGTATACTGCAGATTTAATCAAATTGGTCAATCTTCCTGATAACCAATCTTATGCTACCTCAATGGATTTCAATCTAAAATTAACCAAGGACGCTGGTCTACCATTGCCCAATCCTACTCTATACAGATGTCTTGTTGGCAGCCTCATATATCTTACAATCACTCAACCCAACATTTCATATGTTGTCCAAGTGGTGAGTCAATTTGTTTCTGAACCTCATAAGTTACATCTCTTATCCCTTCATCGAATCATTCGGTACCTTAAAGATACTATAGGACGAAGTCTATTTTTTCCTTCCACTTCTTCTCTCGAACTAGTGGCATTTGCTGATGTTGATTATACTGGGTGTCTTGATACACATTGTTCTACTACTGGTTGGTGTGTCTTCTTAGGGTCAACACCTATTTTGTGGAAGTGCAAAAAGCAAGACCGGGTTGCTAAATCTTCCACTGAAGCAGAATATCGCTCCATGTCATCAGTTAGTTCAGAAATTGTTTGGCTTCGTCGACTTCTTTTGGATTTTGGTGTTTCATCTAATCAACCTACTTCTCTTTATATTGATAACATCAGTGTTATTAGCATAGCCACTAATCTTGTTCACCATGAACGTACGAAACATATTAAGGTTGATTGCCATTACACCCGTGAACTTGTGTAAGACCAAACTCTTCAACTTCATCATATGCCTTCTCAAGATCAAATTGTAGATTTGTTAACCAAATCTATGACATATGCTCGACACAAGTATCTCATTGACAAATTGCTGCTCATTGACACCTAGCATCAATTTGAGGGGAGGTGTAAGTTGTACTACAGTTGTATTACAACTTATTTAGGCTATAATACAGCCCTAATTTTTGCACAAATTATAACATATCAATAATCCCCACAATCATATAACTTTCCTAGTTTTTTTCTATTTTACTTTCTATGAATAGTTTCTTTTTGTATATATATAAAGGGTACAATGTATACAAAAGGTATATCAACATTCTTTATATCCTAAAATAATCATCTTTCTTATAATTATTAGATAAAAGCTCTTAAAACAACTATGTATATATTAAACCAAGTTCCAACCAAGGTTGTTTCTAAAACACCATTTGAGTTATTTAAAGGTTTATTCATTAAGTTATAAAGAAATAGATACATGATGATACATAGAAGATAATACTTGTTCTTAGAAGACTTAGCACCATTTCTTTACTTTAGTATGTGGATTTGTTGTTTATGGACCAAGTAAGAGAATGTTACTTTATCTCCTATAATAGCAACTCCTTGTAACAACTTTTAGAGC